>NC_028351.1:24250362-24252587 GCF_000741045.1 Vigna radiata var. radiata | reverse complement strand
TGGAACTCCGTCCTTCTCGGGTCCAGTCTTCAATCAAGCAATGGAGAGGCTTATCAAGTGGTATTCAGAGCCTTGTTGCTGATCTACATTTCAGATAAGTCACTGTTACATTGCTTTATCCGTGTTGTGCTGTTCCACTTCTCAATTCACTGTTTCATTGAGTTTTCTTTGATAAATCTGTGTGAGTGAGTCTTTGGTGATCATTCACATGTTCCTTAGTGTTTTCTCCGCATTTTAATCGGTGCATATTGTGTATTTTTCATTATATTCAGCTTCATCTTCATTTTCCAGTTTTGTTACTGTCATGTGCAAGTTTTGCCGTTTTAAATTTGTCATAGCATTGATTCTGTTCAGTGAGTGTGTGTTCAGTGAGTCTAGTGCAGTGATAGCTCTCTATGGATCTTAAAAGCAACAAGACATTGTCTAGCTTTGATCACATGAGCTTAGCATTGAAAGCCAAATTTCTGAGCTGCTGTTTGTGGTAAAAGATTTGTGTCAGATTTTATTTTCCAAATCTGGAAATGATTTCAAATTTTTTTTAATCTGGCCAGATCTGTAATGTGTGACGTTTGCTGCAAGTTTAATTCATGATTTTCAACTTGATCCAAGTATATACAAACCAGTTACATCATTGAATCATTAAAATCAGATTTGAGTTGCTGCAGCAAAAGCTGTTATGAACTTTGCTGTTTTCTGAACTCTGCACCGTGTTCTGTCATGGCATTTCCAGTAGGATTGAATCAACTCTGCTAGCTTAATTTCCTAGAGCTAGATCTAAATCAAATTCCTCTGAATTTCTTGTGCTTAAACCATTTGAATCCAGTAACGCATGAATTTATTTGAACTGCTGCAGTTTTACACGTTGTTTTCTGCATAATTGGTAAGTGGAGGGGTGAATTTACATATCTGCTAGTTTTTGTGCATTTAGAACCTCAGAACCACTTTGTTTG
Source organism: Vigna radiata var. radiata (assembly GCF_000741045.1). Classification (NCBI taxonomy): domain Eukaryota; kingdom Viridiplantae; phylum Streptophyta; class Magnoliopsida; order Fabales; family Fabaceae; genus Vigna; species Vigna radiata. The sequence continues at coordinate 24,251,637 of NC_028351.1, read as the reverse complement.
GTCATTTGAAATGTGTACAAACTGAGTTTATGGTCAGATCTGCACCAATGCACAAAATCACTATATCACTTCCTCATTTGGCTTGAATTCATCTAGTAGTATAGCCAATTTTCTTAAACAGTTGTTTTATGTTGATTTGATGAGCTAAACATCTGTTAAAAGTGCATCAAAACTGAGGGATTACTGTTCATATGGTCAATTTTCGAATTGGCTTGTAGTCATTGCTTGGTTACCTCATTTTGGTCATATTTTGGGAAGTGTCATAGTCAATTTCTNCTGCACTTTGTTTTGTGAGTATCTAGCTGCCTGCACCTAGTTATTATCACCATATAAACTTGTGGGAACTCATCATACACTATGCTAAGCATCAAATTGAATTTTCCAGACCAGTTGCCATGTGCAGCCAGCCTTGAACCAGTTTTAAAATTGAGTTTTGATTTTGATTGAGTGGATTGGCAAAAGCTGGGAGAAAAGTATCTATGTTTTCCTAACCATTGAGATTAAAAATTAACATTTGAAAGAAGCTTGAAACTCCCGCAATCCAGTAGATAAAAGTCAGTAACAGNAGAGACAATCATATGCAGTTTTCTTTGAGACATTTCATCAAACACTTTGCCAATTCTGGAGAATTTATGTGAAATTGATATACTGCAGCATGTGTGTTTTTATTTGCTTTTTGAATCTGTTCTAGAGCCATTCTAAGATCCTTTTGAGTGCCAACTTTTATTGTAAACCGAGTTACTTGCTTGATTTCCTTGATTGAAAAATCTGTCACCAAGTGTTTGATATAATTCCTTGGTGCATTTCTGTACTGTCATTCCAGCAGCAGCAATAAGTTGATTTCTGTGGCAATTAACATTGATCTTGGTGGACTGTTGTGAGTGTTTTGTGGTTACAGAAAAACATCAAGCAGTTTCCTATTGTTGGTGGCATATTAGAAAGAAGTTTGGTGAGGATAAAGTTGGTTGAAGGGTGGCTTGGTACTGCAACATATTCTCGGCAGAGCAGAACACGTTCCAGCCATTGATGCAGTAACAGCAACTGCTGGACAGAGTGCGAAACACCATGAGTTAGCCTCATTTTTTGACTGCAACTGTGAGCTTTGTGTGGCTACATCTAGTGCCAACAAGTTTCCTTTGAAGAGAAGCCAAAGTTGCACTTCCAAACCTTCCATTGTTACTTTTCCTTGCTGAAAATTGTGTAAATTTTGTCTTTGGTTTTTACTTGTAAATGGCCATTAAGCAAGTGACTTGGAAGAATTCACAAGTGTTCTTC
>NC_028351.1:24232896-24248192 GCF_000741045.1 Vigna radiata var. radiata | reverse complement strand
TCTCTCCCACCTCTTAGCTTTCTTCCAACAATGGAAGCTGCCTGAAGCTAGGACCACACCATCTCCTTCTCTGCCGTCAACATCCACTCTGATTCCATCAACTTCCGCTGCCACCTGTTGGAACTCCGTCCTTCTCGGGTCCAGTCTTCAATCAAGCAATGGAGAGGCTTATCATCTTTTCTACAAGCTATCAGCCTAAGGGCACGATTATATCCTAGGGTTCTGAGAACGCAATTGTTCTCCGCCCAATCTAACAAGATTCGTCTATTCACAAACATGGTGCTTTACTCCCCAACCTCGTGTGGGGCCCATGCATACTTGGCCGGGGAAGATGAACAACCCTCTTCTGGGCCATCAACATCGACTCCCCCACCAACAAACACCCTATCGCCACTAAGTAAAGATTCAACAGAACCTGCGACCACCGGCTGAACGACCGGTGAGTTATTACGCTCCCCTTCTTCACTACCAGAGAAAGCACAAACTGGAGAAGAGGAAACCATTGTTACCTGGGAACGGGGGTGCGATACAGTTGGAAAATGGAAGAACTTGGACAAAGATTCCAGAGGAAAAGACGAAGACACTCCAGAGACAAAAACGAAGACAAAACTGAAATGTAACGGTTCGTTTCGAAAGCCTTGACTCATTAAAGGCGTGGAGGTTACGAAACCGCCACGCTGTCTACACCGTTGGATGCGTTTGATCTAACGGCTCCTCTTTGATGACTCTGCCACTACCCCAACGCGGGAAAAAACTACTTATGACTTCGAGTTCAATCGACAACAATAACTGCGTCGTTTACAAGTATCTCACAACAACTAAATGGGCCTGTCTAATCACCCGGCCTGCCCAGATCCCCCACGCACGGTCATAATAACGAATGGCGACTACAATTTCCTACACTACTAAAAGTCCTTCGGTCAAGCAAGGCTAAAGCCTTCCATTACCCTCAGACTTGGGGGGGATGATGTACGATAGTAAATCTCAGACGGTCGGCCAGGCCGAACGGTCGCGTCTCCCAAACAACTTGGGCTCTTCATCAGACTGGATCAAATCTTATTGGGCTCAAGGCCCAACGCGTCACAGGCGTGAATGATATCCAAATAGAGATATCATCAAATGATATCCAAACAGAGATATCATCAAATAATATCCAAACAGAGATATCATCAAATAATATCCAAACAGAGATATCACCAAATATATCCAAACAGAGATATGTCAAGTAAGTTTGTTTATATCTTATTCTGTTTATATTCTACCAATCTTATATCAATCCAAAGCCTATAAATAAAGGGCTAAGAACTCCAAACAAGGTACGCACATTTTAGCATACTCTCTGCTATAATTACTCTGCCATTCTCCCACTTACTTTCTCAGACTAAGCACTATGCTGCTTAGGATTGGGAACATTCCACCACTGACGCCTAACTTGAGCGCCGGAGTGCCTTTTCAGGTACCTCCCCCCCTCGGCCAGAGCTTGAAGATCACCGAATGGTCAAGGAAAAGCAGAGCGTACAGTCAAGATCCAGGAGAGGCGATCAGAAAGTGTGAAAGCTACGTCATCGAGGTTAGTCCTTTCGGTCCCCAAAATTATCACCGAAACACTACTGGTTGTTTAGTGTTATTATGGTTTCAATATTTTTTTCTACTTTATCTTTTTCATGGTGTTGAGATTGATTTTATTTTATTGAACTTGAATTGTGCCGACGAAGTGAACGGAAACCAAATAAGAGTAGAAAGTGAATTTATTATTAAGTTATTTTGTTGGAATGACAGTTAAAAGGAATAAACGTTAATAAATAAATAAATATATTTATTTTTTAATTATATTACATGCACTATTTTTTTCACTTCCTTCAATTTGGAAAGCATGTTATTTACTTGTGTAATTCACCATTCCATTACTTCTATGTTGTTTAAATTAGAGGGAGAAATGGAAAAGAATGAAGTTGTTTAGAGAGAAGAATAAGAGTGAAAATAGATAAGGTTCAAAACCTTCGAATGATTTTAGTATTCCTTTGAAAATTTTGTTCAAGTTTTCATACGAGTTATCTATTAATTCATGTTTTTTTGTTTTTTTTTTTTATATTTTTTGTCATGTATTAAATAATGGTCATGTCATGTGGTAGAAGCAGGTGACATAAGAGTGTGTCATATGTCATTGTTTTAAGATCTCTATTTGTTATTTTGTTTTAATTTAGTTTTTTTTTTTAAATTAGAGTAATTTTATTTTAAAATTTAAATTTTATATAAATATTATAATGATATTTTTATTGAAATTAATATTTTTATGAATAATTTTAAATTTATATTTTACATCAAATTTTATTTCAGTTTTGCTTAAAAACTTTAAATATATTTATATTAAATTTTTATAAAATGGTTTTAAAATTTTATATTTAAATTTATAAAATTGTTATTTTTAAACTAATTTTATGCATAGAAATTTAGTGATATATAAAATTTGAAACAAATTTAAACAATGTTTAACATAAAATATAAATTTAAATAAATATAATCTTGTTAAAAAAATATAGTAAAAATATCATTATAATATTTATTTAAAAGTTAAATTTATTTTTAATTTGGAAAAAAATGTAATAATTTCGTTTAAAAACAAAGACGGACTTAAGACAAAATAACAATCTTATGAACTAAATTAAGACTTTTTACAAAACTCTTTGTACCATATTTTTAAAGTTAAGAATATAATAGAGACTAATCAAAATTTAAAAATTCAATTGAGATTTTAGAAAAAAAACTAACGAGGATTTAAATTAAAAAATAAAAAATATTTATTTGTTATTAATAATTTATTTTTATTTATTATTTCATAACTTATTTTATTACAGTAAAAGAGTTGTAAATATTAAAAAATAATTAGCAATATAATTGATTATATTAAATATAGAATTTGATTATGTGTACTTATTAACAAAATATTTATAATATAATCTACCAAATAATGTAGCTTTGACATGATATATTTGCTACATAAAAAATTTCTTAAAAAGAACATAAAGATTAAACTTATTTAAAATACCACTGATTATTACATAAAAATAAAGATAAAAGTATTTTGATTTAGATTTTTAAGTTATGATAGGATGACATATATGTCCATTCATTTAAAATAAATATATATATATATATATATATATATATATATATATATATATATATATAACAAGAATAAAATTATCATAAAAGAATGAATTTTTATAATTTAAAAAAAAATAATAATAAAGAATAATGTCAAATAAATATAAAAGGTTTATATATATCAAAATATCGTTTCTTTCTCTAGATTGTTTCACTTTTATACGTTCTTTCACGTCTATGATGAAAATTTTTGTTTAGAATAAAGGTAAAACAAAATGAAATCAATGTTCACATCAAACAAAAAGCCAATTGTACAAAATGAAACAATAACTTCATGTGATACAAAATGTGTTATGTTAAAAAAAACTTTATTTACAGGAGTTATTTTGAAGGAGTTATAAAAAAACCCTTCAAATTAACATATTCTAAAATTTATAATTTAAATTATCTGATTATCAATAATAGTGGGAGTTTTAATTGTTTTTAAAAGAGGTTTATAACCTCTTCTAATAATACGTTTTTCATTAAAAATTTTACGTTTCTTCATTTCCTAATTTACATTATCTAATTCCTTTTTCCAATCTTAAAATTTCATTGCCAGAATTTCAAAACCCATCTCTCTCTAAAATTTTCCCAATTATCAAATTTTGTTCCCCTCAATTCCAAAACCCTTTCAGACTAAACTCTTTCTCCTTCTAAAAAATCCCTTGAACCCTAAAATCACTTTCTTCCTTTCTTCTTTTTCATTCCACCACAAAATTCATCTTCCTTTCTTCTTCGCATCGTTAGTTTGGTTCCGATTTGTCTCTTCCTTTCTTCCTTCTTATATTTTCTCTTTTCATTGATTTCTCCTTTCGATTGGTCATGGTTATTTTTCTTTCAGAATCGTAGTCGCAGAACCATAGGCAGACGGAGCTGCAGCTGTAGTTGCATGGACTGGCCGACGGCGAAGCTTTCACTCGTGCTACAACATGAGGTATGTCGTTCCACAACCCTTCCTGATTCTCTTTAAAAGGTATTGGATGATTTCTTTTTGAATACAGGAAGGTTCAACTTCGTATGCGTTTATTTACACGGTGAAAATCGAAAATTGCTTTAAAAAAGCATAGCAGAGATATTTTACTCCTAAAGGGAAGCATTATCATTCTTAACTGTAGTATTACTCTGGAGTTTTCGTTCTCCCCTGTAGTATCTAGAATTTTTGTGACGATGTGAGGAGAAGCCAATGCGGGGCTCTTGATTCAGTAGAGTTCATCAGGAGAATGGTAGCTAATCTATAAGTTTTTAGCGACAACTTGTTCTTGTCTGAATAAAGTGGAGTCGTCCGTGTAATATTTAGCCTAACCAACCTTCTGGAAATAACTTTCATTTCCATTGTACCTAGATTTTTTTTTTTCAATTTTGAGGTTGTCTGTACTTTCCCCAAGTTCCACTTCATGCATTTTGTCTCCAATGCTAATTCTTATCAAAATTTGCAATTTTTCGCTTTTTGTTTAATCAATGTGTGGTATTTTATATTCTTTTTCTCGGAGATTGGATTTTCCTAAGTAATGATACAGTGATAGTATAATTAAAATAAATATTGACTGAAATCTGTTTTAAATAGTCTAAGTCTATTGTCTAGCTCCAAATTTACAATCATGCTAGCAGTAGTTATTCATTCACTAATTCCATGACTTGAAGTGTTCATTATTTGTTCATAAAATAAATGGCTCCTTCACCCCATTGTAATCCTCGTCGTCGTTTCCTGAAACTTCCACATTCTCTTGAACTACCAATGCTGAAAACCTTGAATCTTAGTCGTGCCGCTTTCACCGCAAAGGACGGGATGAGTGCGCTGAACCCTTTTCATCCTGTTTGTTGTTGAACAGTTTGGCCCTTGACGGTTGTGTTTTGTGGAATTCTAAATTCGTCAGCATATCAAATCCCAACCTTTCTCGTTTGACCATGAAATGGACCTTCGAAGGCCCTTGACGGTTGTGTTTATTTTTTAGGTTAAATATATGTTTTGGTCCTCATATTTGTACCCAATTCTCAATTGGGTCCTCATGTTTTTTTTCGTCCCAATTGAATCCAAATATTTGTTAATTTGAGGCAATAAAGCCCTCTCCGTTAAATTCCCACTGATGCCATCTAACTATGATGACGTGGATCAGGCATTAATAGGTCATTTAAAGTGATTGAATTACATGGAATTTTTATTTAAAAAAATAGTTACTGACAAGGATATTTAGATTTGTATGTAGGGGATTTACTGGAGTTGCATCAGGGAATTAGGGATTGCAATCTCAGGGGATTAAGGATTGCAATCTGGTGAGTTAGGGCTGAACTCCACGGTCTGATCAACTTCTCGTTGGTGGCCTCGTACCATTCGGAGAAATACCTGGCTCCGATGATTTTCTGGTTGCATGAGATAGCCGGGAAGCTCTTCCCGGCGACGCACTCGCCCTTCCACTTTGCAGGAACGACCCCGGGTCGTGACCACTGAAACTATGACGCTCAGGCCAGATTCTGGTATCCAAGACACCTATAACGAGATCCGAGCCGAACGTGCAACAACCCGGCGCGATCGGCGGTGGTGAGACTAAGGAACTGAGGGGAGCGCGTGGTGTGAAGCTATCGAACCTGTTCGGGTATGAGAGTGATGACGTTGCTGAGTGCCTGTAACTTCTGTGCCTCAGAAGGTGAGAGCTTGGCAGAGAAGTCGTGAAAAACGGTGTCATAGGTGTGGATAACGGAAGCGGTGCTGGAAATGGAAGACAATGATGACTCATACAAGTGTCTGTGTGTTGGGAAAATGGAAGGCTTTGTTTGATGATGAACTTGGACTATGAAAGTTTTTTTCTTTTCTTGGTTGGAAGAGAAAGCAACCTGTGTTAGAGTTCTTACGAGAAAAAGCTTTTTTATAACCTCTGTAATTCAATGTACCAATGTCCTGCTTGCTGTCCCTCTTTTCTTTCTTAAGGTAGACAACTCTGCGATAAACTTTATTGGAGTTGTACGAAGGTGGAAAACGCAGCCATGGAAGTGGTATGTGAAGTGAAGTGAAGATGGAAAATTTAAAGGGGGAAAATTGTGTAGATGAGTCCCTAACTCAGCATATTGCAATCCTAATCCCTGATGCAACTTCAGTAAATCTCCTCCATACAAATATCCCTCTCACCAACTATTTTTTTTAAATAAAAATTCCACGTAATTCATGACTTACTAATGTCTGATCCACATCATCATAATTAGACGGCGTTAGGGAAAAGTTAACGGAGAGGGTTTTATTGTCTCAAATTAACAAATATTTGGATTCAATTGGGACAAAAAATAATATGAGGACCCAGTTGAGAATTGGGTACAAATATGAGGACCAAAACATATATTTAACCTATTTTTTATAACCTTATTTCCTTTCATCCATGGCAGAGTGCGAGAAGAAAGAGAGAAAAGTGAAAGAGAAAGACTTGCTTAGTAAGTTGCCCGAGGATGTTGTTCTTCACATTATGCATTTCATGACAACAGACACCGCAGTTCGAACCTCTATCTTATCCAAAGGATGGAGAAACCTTTGGAAATCTCTCACATCTCTCACTATGGCCCCTTCATAAGGGGATGTTTTAATTGTTGTAACTTGGTCCGACAACCGGAAGAGCGAAGGAGGAGGAAGAGAGAAAAACTCACACAAGGCGTGAGAAGGAAACACTGTGAACTTTGGGGGCTATTGGATTCCATAGCACCAGAGAGAGTGAGAAAGGGAACAGGCACCCTTAAAATAAATACACATAATGAGCTGTTACTGTGCCACCACTAGTGTAGTCAAGGGAAACGACAACGGCTATTTTCGCCCATAGGCATCGGTTCTCAAACCGAGGCATAAAAAGGCGAGGCAAAAAATATACCCTTTATGCCTCTGTTGTGAACCGAGGAAAAAAGGTGTAGGATTTCACCTCAGTTCAAAGAGAACCGACGCAATAAGTTTTTTGTTCCTTTTGAATCGAGGCAGTATGTTGTGCTCTACTACCTCGGTTGCAACCAGAACCGAGGCAATAAAGTGTTTTTTATTTTTTATTTTTTGCTTTTTGCCAGACTTTATGGCTTGGTTGTAGCCTGAACCGATGCCGTAAAGAGTTTTCTGCCTTAGTTGGAACTAGAAGCGAGAAAGTAGGGTCTTTTTTTTTTTTTTTGCTTTTCGCCAGACTTTATGCCTCGGTTGCAGCCTGAACTAATGGCATAAAGGGTTTTCTGCCTCGGTTATGGTCGCAACCGAGGCGTATTCCCCTATTTTTTTTAAGAACAGGTCTGTTTCTACAACATTCCCAACTACAGAAACAGACTTACATATAATTTTATAGCCAGAACAATTCAGAAGCATATATTTTGAATAAAAACTATATTAAAACTTAAATGCATTCAATGTAATCATAAATCAACTTCTTAGAAGCATAAATCAATCCAATGTAATCATAAATCATATTTGAAGCATAAATCAATCTAACGTACAAAGTTAAACTAATAATAATGTACAAAAGCATAAAACAACTCAGAAGCATAAACTTAGAACTTACTATATGCTAACATCTACTACATACTATTATATAGTTGAATTACATATTTAGCCAGTGCTTTCCTCACGAGTTTAAGTGACTTCTCTGGAATTGGAGTAGTCATATTGAATCTCTGCATAAAACACAGTGATTTCAATTAGTGTATATGAAATGTAAACTATAGAGAAAATAAAATTCAAATCTAAATATTACTGTTTCCAATCCACTGATGTAATGTGCATGAATAATGGTCATCATCCAATACATGACGTAGTTACCACACTCATATGACTCGGTTTGTCTATTACACCACAATATATCATCATAATTATAAAATATTAAGTAACATCATTGGAATGGTACAAAATGTAGCAAAGTATGAACTAAAATACCAAACCTTAAGGTTCATCCATGCAAGCTTTTTAACTGTAGTAGTAGATCTCCCAGACAACATCATATGTTTTGCAAGGGAACTATTAAAAAAAATTGCTTTAGCATACATTTATATAATAAAGAAAGTTGAAACATTGAGGTTCTTACCAATCTACTATGTCTAAGAGGGCTGGCAGGAAACTTGTGCAATGAACAAAACCAGACAACAGTGTTCTCTGGTATGGAGATCACAAGTGTTGAGATTGTTGACAACACAATATCTATATCACTCTAGTTTTTGATGATGACAACACATTGCTTAATAACATTCATATGTTGTTACTGTGTTACATGTTCTTATGCTGATTGATTGATATATCTGTTGAACATGTTTATGTGCTGTATTGATTTGTGAATGCATATATATATTAAGCTTGTACTTGTTACATCATTTCTGGATGCATCGCACATGATTTAAAGCATGAAAACCACAAGTAATTTTATGAACTTATAATTGTGTGACAAAGCTGTAGTACAGTCGACTCTATTATTAATTGATTCGACTATGCTAAAATCTTTGTACAGATTTTGAGAATCAGTTCTTTGTGAGATTTTGAGAAGGAAAGAATTTCAAAATGTTTTTACATGTCGAAGTCGACTATGTGCACCACATATTCGATTGTATTAATTATCTGTTTTGGAATTCTGTTATGCTTTTACACTATAACGGCTATATTTTCAAAAGTTAGTTGAGCATTGATCAGTTGGTCAACTGTATTAAATGAGTTTTTATTTTGGTTGACCATATGCTTGATATTTTTTGCTGTTAGCTGTGTTACATGCAGAGTACTTGAACTGTGATAACTGTTCATATTTCTTTTGCTGCTACTCTGTTGTGTATTAAAGTGTGCAAACATGGTTGGTTATTAATCATGGTTGAGCATCATCAAAAAAGGGGGAGATTGTTGAGATTGTTGACAACACAATCTCTATATCAATCTGGTTTTTGATGATGACAACACATTGCTTAATAACAAGCATATGTTGCTGCTGCATTAAATGTTCTTATGTTGATTAATTGTGATATCTGTTGAACATGTTTATGTGTTGTATTACATGTTCCTATGTTGATTGATTGATATATATCTGGAACGTGCTTATATGCTTTATGTGTTATGTGTTATGCATCATTTCATATGTTTTACTGCACATGTTTTAAAGCTAAAAATCACGAGCACTTTTATGAACTTATTCTTGTGCGACTAAGTGATAGTACAGTCGACTACATTTCTAATGGATTCGACTTTGCTAAAACCTTTGTACAGACTTTGAGAATCAGTTCTGTGTGTTATTTTGAGAAGAAAAGAATTTCAAAGTGTTTTATATGATGATAGTCGAATATGTGAATTACACATTCGACTGTATCTGTTGTCTGATTTGGAATTCTATTATGCTATTGCACTCTAACGGCTATATATTTTAAAGTTAGTTGAGCATTGGTGACTTAGTCAACTGTATTAAATGTGGCTTGTTTTTAGTTGATTGAAAACTGCTATGTTGACTGATCAATTATAACTGTCATAATACAGTCGACTGAATTAATAGCGTATTCGACTGAGAAATCATCTGACTAACAAAAATCTATAAATAGACTTAACACGAGTCTGTTTAGAAGACTTTTGATGAACTGACAATTTCAATTCTGTTTCAGATTTCTCTTAGCTCCAAGAATTCTTCAAGAAGACGGTGGCGATCTTTCTCGAAAGAGATTCAAAGAGGAGATTGGATTGCGCATTCATTGTTTGATCAATATCTACCCAAGAAGGTGTTTTGTCATTGATCTTGAAGGCTTGACATCCTGTGAAGACTGCTGGAATCGTTTGTTGGCTTGGCATCCAAGAAGTTTGTACCTATTGGTGATTACAGGGGTTGTTCACTTTGAGGATTGTTCAAAGTGGGGTTCAGATTGCAGAAGAGGGGATTCTTGTTGCGAGTCTGGTTTTGTTCTACAACTATATTTTGGTTTTAGGTTAGAGATGAAATTTATATTTTTGACGTGGAGGTCTTCTATAAATTCTTTGTTGTAAAAACCGCAACCATTACAGTGCATTTGCTTCCTGGGTTGGAAGGACACTGGATGTAGGCATTGTTGGCCGAACTAGTATAAAAACCTATGTTTGCATTTCTCTATCCCTTATCTTTTACAGTACAGTCGACTTTGTTCTTTAAGCAGTCAACTACGTATTTTCCGCTGCATACATATTCTGATTACTTGCATTTCAAGAAAGTTTAAAAAGCTTTAGACTTTGATTACAAGATTGCGAAAAGAACTTGTTTTTGAAACAACACCAATTCACCCCCCCTCTTGGTGAAGAAATAAGCCAACCTGTTTTCTAACAAAAACTTACTCCTAGAAAGATCACACAATTGAATATGTTTCAAATAACATATATGAAGGGGACCACAAAGGCCACAAATGATGCAAAAACTAAGCCCCTACACACAAGGCTCACAAAGAAAACCACCCTTTCTACTACTATTTCCTCTACAAGCACTAGGAAGGTAGTAGCCAATAGGGATCATCATGGTTCTGTGAAGTCAGCAAAGAATACTCCTATGCAAATTAAGAAGGCCTTGAGTGTTGAAACTGAGCAGGTTAAGGAAGTTACGAGTCAAGAAGTTGAAGTGGTAAATGTGGAGGATGAAGAACATAATGTGCAATAGGTTGAACATGAGCCTGAAATGTTATTATTACCTGATGTTCAATGTGAACCTGAGATTGAACATGTGATGATGGTTGATGATTCTGAGCCATCTCATTATGAAGTTGATGATGAGAGGGTGATCTTTACAGTGTCAGAAGCAGAAGAAAAGAAGGCAAAAGATGATGAGCATGAAGTTGAGGAAGATAAAGAAAACAAAGATGGAGTTGGTTAAAATGAGAAAGATGAAACTGGGGTGGTGAATGGAATGGAAGATTTGAAAAGTGAAAAGAAGAAGAAGAAGAAGTAGAAGAAAATGAAGAAGAGGTGGTGAAGGTTGAGGCAACTACAACATCAAAGCAGCAGTTAGAAGAAAGGAAAAATGGGAAGAAGGAGGCTCAGATATCCAATGTTGTGATTGAAGAAACTACAAGCAAGCTTATGGAGGAAAGGAAAAACAAAGTGAGGGCAATGGCTGGGGCATTTCAAACTGTCATTGATCACCAAGCCTCATCAAAATGAATCATGTAATCATTATATGTATTTCATGGGAGAAACTTCTTTGTTCACACACTCTATGAATCTATAGGGAAAGAAGGAAAAAAAAAGTAGAAAAAGAAAGAAAATATGAGATCAGGAGTGTAAAGAGTTTACTTTGATATGTATACATGATTTGAAAGCAGGTGTTGCCTTCAAACTTTGTTAATTTTTATGACTAGTTGATTTTTAATTGGATTTCATGTTCATTAACATCTGTAATTAAAACTATTGTTAAATGCATATATTGTTATTTCTTTGGTCATTTTAATACCTCTGTTTAAGTAGAGATGTGCATATTAATCTTCTATAATAATTTGGCATTATGGCAGAAATAGTTAGTTAGGAAAATGTTTCTGAAGTATATTTTTAATTAATGTCAAAAATGGAATTTTACGATTAATATTGGTCAATAATACTTTTAATTGATGTTAATCTCAATTATTTTTACCAACACTGATATAAAGTATCAAAACACAAAATAAGCAAAATCAAACACACATTGGATTACAGAGACCGTATCAAAACACAAAATAAGCAACTTGCAACAATCACAATTTACAACTTACCTCCACGATAGCCCCCTCCAATAGCCTCCCTAGCGATAATGGAACACCTCCTCACGTAGCAGCAGCCGCGGGGTCACGCAGCGATAATGGAAGCCCTCGTCACACAACAACAGTCGCCCTGCCTCGCGATAATGGCGACAGCCCCCTCGACAGGCAACCACCTCCAACAGTCTTGCCACAATAGCTCACATCAACCACTAGATTCCTCAGGAGCCCGCAACGCGACTACAATGGACGTCTGCGATTGAAGAGTGACCATAATGGAGGATTGGGGAATGAGGGTTTGCAGAGAAACCGTACACTGGAGATTGGGGAACGACGATTTGCAATGGAGGATTAGGGAACCACACCGGTTCACAAATGAGGTTCACGAATGGAGTTAGGGTAGATGGCAATTGCAGAGTGAGTATTGCGAATGGTGGATAACTTCTGCTGTTTTGGGGAAGAAGTGTTTTTGCGAAATGGGGGAGCGAAAACCCAATTTGTTATTTCATATAATCGAACCACTTACCGAGGGGTAGAGGCCTTCGGTAAATAAGACTTCGCTTACCGACGGTCTAAGTCGGTATTTTACTACTCTACAGGCCCTCAGTAAAGCCTTCGGAAAACTGAACTTACCGAGGGCCTAGAAGCATTTGGTAAAAGCCCGTTGGTAATTTGTGGATTTACTGTAGTGAACTCTGGCCGGACCTTCTTTGTGATCTCCTGCCTCATCTCTTTTCTGATGTCCTCCTTCAACTTTTCGTATGAAGATGGATGTGAGGAAGGCCCAAAGAACTATCGTATGCCTATGCCATTTCCAGCAGCACACACCCATCATAGGTGCTCAGGTCGTCCAATAGCTGTGGCAAGAATATCTTGACGACCTTCTGGTGTGAATTGACCTTAGGAGCTTTGCTCAACCAAGGAGTTCTGAAACATAAAAAAGCTTCATAACTATTTGAAAGATTTATGTAATATATATAACAAAAATGTTGTAAAAATATGAGAAATGACATCTTACAATTCTTTCAGATATCTCTCTAGCAGAGTCGGAAGTGTAGGAGCCCGATGATCTTATACGGGCTAACTTCCACTTCTTGTGCCGAGATGGTGGTGAAGGATGAGGAGGAGGGTCACCACCCTCAAAAAGTTGAAGTCTACTATCTGACTTCTACTTCATTATTTTTTCCTCAAGCTTCTTGTATCCACCACGGGAAAATATGTGTGGATTTTTATTCTGAGCACTTATACTCTATGCTTTTGACCTTGTTTGTTGTGACAAAATGAAAAAATTGTTGATATAAAATTATGAACGATGAATTGAATGATTTTTACCTACACTTACCTGACACATCTCGAATGTCTTAAGCTATACAAACTGACGCCATGTTTCTTCGTCAATTGCAGAATATTTGGAACATGGAGATTCATTACTTTTTGGTCCAAATATATATCCGGACATCAATTTTGTCTTAAACCCCCAAAATATTTCCCCAATTGCAGATAAACACCTACTCCTTAGGTTGGCGACATTTGGAATATCAAATGTCATCTACAATAAAGAAAATAATAACCTTATATCAATACAAACTTATCAATATAATTAAAATAGAATTTGGAGCAATATTGATTAACTTACCAATAGATCTTGCCAGATAAGATTCCGTTCAGCCTTAGATAGGCGGTCAAAGGGTGAAGTAAATATAGAGATATGATCACGTGCTAGTACTCCAAGATAAGACCTAAAATCATCTGCATTTGGTCTAAATGCTACTCTAGTGACCACGTCAATAATGACAGGTGTCCTCTCACCTGCATTTCTTCTTAGTTGAAGTTGTCTACACCTTGTCACTCCTCTAGTGGGTCTAGAAGTGCAGACTTTATCCTTAGACGAATGTGGTGCCTCAACCATATATCTGTCTCAAAAAATAAGATGAAAGATTTATAAAAGACTTATAAAATAACAAACAAATTAATAAAAGATAAACAAAAGCCATAAATTTTTACACAAATATGAAATTCATACATAATCATATGGATTGGTCATATGTATATTCCCTTATTACGATCTTCATGATATGCATGTACATCATCAACTAGAGGGTCGTCATCCAAATGTATTGTCGGTTTAAATGGATAGTTGTCAGCAATATGAAGATAACTTATATTCTCTTCTTTATCTTCAAGTTGTCTTTTTCATTGAAGAGCGACATACCAATGGTCAGACGCAGGATCTTTGACATAAAAAACCAAACATGCTTGATATGCCATGATAACGGTTCGTCTCCATAACCAACCTTTCGAAAATCAACTAGTGTCATACCAGATTCATCTATTTTGACACCACTCTTATTGTCGACCCACTTACATTTGAAGAGTGCAACAGAAAACTTAGTGTAATCAACCTCCCATATCTCTTTTATTCTACCATAATATCTCATTGATCCAATTACAGGATTGCTAACTCTCATATTTTGCACTTTTATTCGTGCTTAGGAGTCCATGATAGATCATTTTAGTTTTCAATTGCTTTGAATTAGATTAGTTTTAGGTTTTTCTATTAAATCTTAGGTTTTGTAAAATTTTAGTTAAAAATAGCTTTATAGGTGTATTTTTTTAGTCTTTGTTAATAATTAGAAAATTTATATTTTTTTTTAGAAAATCTTTTAATAAAAATTCTTTTCTTAATGTTTTTTTTTTGTTTAATTAGATTTTTAATTTTTTGTAATTGCTTAAATATCCTATTTTTGTTGTTTAGCCTTTTAGTTGTAATTGATTTTTTTTTCTGTAGACTGGGCCGCGGGATTGGGCCAACTGCACTGTTGCTGACTGGGAATAAATGAAACGCTACTGCTGCAATGGAATTCCAACTTTAGTGAAACCTGCGTTTTGGCAGCAGCTACCGTAGGGGTCTCCTCACTTGCTTTTCATTTGCAAAGCTGCCCGAAAAATTCATTGGGACAAAAAAAAAAGGAGAAAACCCATGAGCTAGGGCTCTTGAACGAAACAGAAAAAGAAGAGCGACGCAAGTGAAAAGGAAGCTCGCGATACTGACCAGAGTGACCGGAGATGATGAAGGACGGCTGGAAGTGAAGCTGGCAAAAGGAAGAATGAGGATTGTCCGATTGAGATAGAGAAAGTGTGAAGCGTCCAACTGAAGCAAAGTTCCCCTCTTCCTTTTTTCTTTCTCTTTTTCAGACCCTATATAAAGGGGTTCTTCCATGTAAATAGTTTTCTTCTTCAGACTTTCACGGAGACAAGATACACATGTATTTTTCTTAAGCTTTCAAGTAGATAGAGAGGACGAGAGTTCTAGGGTTTGCGCTTTCTCTGCGCTCTCGCTTACATTGTGTTCGGTACATTTTCTTGTAATCGTGTATCTTGTTAATAATACTTCCGTTATTGATGTTTCTCTGTGTTGTTCGTTTGTTGATTGTGTTGGTTTTGATTTTTTTCATTGTTCCTGAGTTGTGTTCTTGATTGATGATGTGAGAGTC
>NC_028351.1:24226112-24232061 GCF_000741045.1 Vigna radiata var. radiata | reverse complement strand
ATTCTTTTAAAAAGATTTTAGTTTAGATTTTTATTTTTTTCTTTTTAGTTTCATTCATTTTAATTGTCCCCACCTAGTTTAATAGTAAATAAGTACAAGACCTTAACCATACGCTTTAATCTTAATTAGCTGAGTCTACGAATTGATATCTTGGTCATCCCTATACTACATTAGTGGGGACCAATTTTGTTCTGCCTTAGGCGACAAAAAGGCAGTTTAACAAATGGCGCCGTTGTCGAGGACTCGACGAATTAGGTTTTAGAGTGTTTAGTTGGTCTTGTTCGTGTTTAGATTTTTCTTATTTTGCATTTTTGTGTGTTTTGCTTTTGTTTTTGACGTTTTAGCATATGTAGATATTGGTTCTCCTACCTGTTATGCTTCTGTGAGTTTGGTATAATCCTTGCATGTAGTGAGATACAGATTAAGAATAGGTTTAGTACCAGGAGATGGAAAACTCTCAAGATTGGTTGTACAAGCTTATCAAAAGGCTGCCTAAGTACCATGGATTGGCTGGAGAAGATCCTTACATGCACCTGAAGGAGTTTCAAGTGGTCTGCCTCATGTTTAAACCAGCAGAAGTCCTTGAAGAGTTGGCCAAGTTGAAGGCATTCCCCTTATCTCTTCAAGATGCAGCCAAGGACTGGTTGTTCTACAAGACTTATTGTTGACTCACTGGCAAGTGTACCAGATCGTTCCAAGTAATATAATCGGTAAAACCCAATATCGTTCTTCCCAAGAGACTCGAAAGGCCTTATCGTTCGTGCGAATTGAGATCGTAAGACTTGTAAAGAAAAATTAATTGTTGCGGATGCAAGAACAAAAACTAAACATGCAATGAGTTTGATTCAATTAACGAGAAGAAGGCTATGGATGAATGAAGTTGTTGGGGGTTTACAATTTCATCTAATCCACTCTCTCTTATCTACTTATCTTGTTTAAATTACTTTGTTATCTAATCGTTATGCAAACTTTCTTGGCCTACCCTTAACCCGATCCCTCGGCGAAAAGAGCCTATCATTAATTACTGGCTTGCTATCCGTAGCCTCCCCTAGCAATTAATAACGCATTACTGAACAAAAGCAAAAACAATTGGTCGTCCTACCCCCCTATCCCTAGGTGGTATTGCTTAATCAAGGAATTTCTCACCAGTTCATGACATTACTGTACGTTCCCGTATCAATAAAGACAAACAACAATTATCGAATGAGTTAAACGATAAAAGCTTTAAGCGTAGATGAGAACCCAACAATTGATAATCAAAGCATACGACAAGCATATAAATAAACAAGAGTTTCAATAAAAGAAAGTATCAAAAGATTACATTGTTTCCCCCAACAACAAAAGGGTTTAGTTCACCATTGTCATGGTGAACCTAGATGAAAAATGACGGAAGAATGGTAAAACAAACCCTAGATAGGATAAAAAGAAGCCAAAGCATCCAAGAGATCTTCTCTAAGGAGTGAAAATTAGGTATGGTTGCCCTCTTCTGTCAAAAGAATGAGAATGAAATCGCAATAGGGCTATTTATAGCTGAGGAGCGTCACAGAAAACAGGCCCAAGCCCAGCAGACAACCGCCCGGCGTCACACTTATGCCACCCGACGTTTCACCCATAGTCACGCCACCGCCCGGTGCTAAGGGTCCACCGCCCGACGGTTTGCACCTAATCACAAATCGGCCCAGCGTCCACGGCTGGATGCCAACTCCTTGCATTTGGCCGCCCAGCGGTGAATTTTGCCGCTAGGCGGTTCCTAGACTTTTCTTTTCTTCATGTTTCTTCTTCTGTCTTGAGTTTAAGACCTTCATCTTCAACTCCATTCTTTACTTCCACTAAAAATGCTACAAAACAATGCAAAACAAGCATAATATCGCTAAAAACAACTTTTGACTCTCTACTGACTCATTTTATGTGTTTTGCTTGATTCTAAGCTCATTCTAAGCTGTAAAGCGAGTAATTTGGTCTAAAATGACATATGAAAATAACTGTTTTTCAACCGTTATCACTTATTCAGAGCCATTCACTGCCTGGGCTGAGATGCACAGAAGTTTTTTGGAAAAGTTCTTCCCAGCCTCAACTATAGTCTCCAAGAAAAGGGAAATCAACTCCATTATGCAGCTGCAAGGAGAGACATTGAAGAAGTACTGGGACTGTGACACCCGGGCACTGACGAGGGCGGGGAGTGATCGCCGGTGCAAGAGGCATGGTGCAGGGGGCACAGATAAGGAGCGGCTCCTGGCAGGCTTCGAGTGGAAGGGGCACATGGACGAATCGATCATACACCGGAATGAGAGGGATCTGGAGACTGTATAGGTATGGGACTATACAGTTNGGAATGAGAGGGATCTGGAGACTGTATAGGTATGGGACTATACAGTTGAAGGATATCTTAAAGGAATTGATTTGGCTACCCATATCACCAAAATGCATTTACTTTTCGGAAGCCTAACCCATAAGAACTCCATGGTTAAGCGTGCTTAGCCTGGAGAAATTCTGGGATGGGTGACCTTCCGGGAGCTGTGTGCTTCATGTCCAGGGCATCAAATCAGTGAACATCTTCTTATGTTGTACTTTTGTGATGGACTGAGCATGAGGGATATGTTTTGTCTTGATGCTGCTGCTGGTGGGTCTATTATGGACAAAACAGTTTCAGAAGCCAGGACTTTGATAGCTAAATTGAGTGGTTGTCCAGATGAAGCCACTAATTTTGCTGAGAGCACATGTTATGAGTTACAACCAGTACAGGTTTTCTCTGAACTTTGCATTCTTGTTAATTTACCTGAAAATCAAACTTGTTTTGATGCTTTTGATATGCTAAAGATTGAACTCATAGAACCTGTTTTGAGCACTGATACTTTGATGCCTGTGCATTCCTGTATTCTTAGTTCAACTTTTGAAATTGAGCATATTGATATATCTCTTGGTCCTTCAGATACTTTGACTGATTTTGAGATTGTTTCAGTTGAGGACATCCCTTTAGAATGTGTTGAGGCAACTATTGAATATTTTGCACCTAGTGAGATTGTTTGTTAGGAGCTAGTGCAGGTTAACTCTGAACTTAATCTTGCTAATGTTCAATCTGAAATGCAAATTGTTTGTAATAGTTTACTTGAGTTACCTGTTGTGCCTAATGCTCTTGATAATGCTGAACTGGTAGAAACAATTTTTGTTATGCCCCATATAAACACACCTACTGATGGGTGTTCAGATTTTAATGCATTAAATTTTGATTATTTGCTTGATGATTTGTTGGGTGATTCCGATTTCACTTTTGACAGCTCTGTATTATTTGATGATTCACTCATGTGTGCTGATTATTAGTTTTAATTCTTTGCTTTAAAATTCCTCTCTTACTTAGGTGCTGGTTTTTAGTCTTTAGTTAGAATTCCCTTTAGATTTTTCTTGTTTTAGTTTGCTCTTTCTCATACATTTCTGTTCTGATTGGTTTAGGTTCATTACTATAGGTTTCTTGTTGCTTCTTGCTTGCTCATTTCTTTTCTTTCTCATTGTTTCCTTGTGCATAGAAGTTTTAGTTAGGAGCTATTGTAAGTCTTAGTTGAATCTGTTTTAGTTGGGATAGTTCTTTTAGGTTACATAATGTTTTCTTTTAGGTGCTTTTAAGTTCTGTTTCAAGATTTTATTCATTCCTTTCTGATTTCACTCAATTTTTAGATTCATTTCCTTAGATTTGAATTGTCAAGAGTAGACTTAGCTTTAGATTTAGGCAGAGGTAGTTCTAGCATTGATTTTGCAGTCTCTAGTTCATTTCAATTCAGTAATTTTTGCATAGGATGAGTAGCAAGTTAGTTTTAACAAATTTTAAACCCTTTAGAGATTTTGGGCCAATTTTTGTCTTTCTTGTGTGATAACATGCATGTTTAGCTTTCATTTTGATTTTGCATTGATTCTTTGTTGATGTGCTTGCTCTTGGTAGATTTAAATATGATGTAGGCATCCTTCACTTTCCATTTTAGCTTACCCATTTCATTTTCTTACTATTGCACCTCATTTGAGCCTTAGCCTGTTTTCTTTGCTTTCCATCCATTTCAAGCCATTTCCCCCTAACCTTTACATAACCTTAGAGAATTGTGAGAACTAGGGAGAATCTAGAACTTGGTGAATGCATAAAAAAATAGTGAGGCCAAAGGAGAGAAAGAAAATAAAAATGTGCTGAAAATTCTGGTGTGGTTGAAAAAGAAAGAAAAGGTCTAGAAATGAGAAAAATTAGAAAAAGAGAGTAAAAGAAACGACCTGAAATGAATCAGAAAAAGTGAACCAGAAAATAAGAAAGAAAAGAAATTCATCTGGCCAAAGCTTGAGAGATAGATAACGTCCTGAGTTCTAGTTTTCTCCTATTTCTTCACAGTTTTCTATTTCATTCCAGTTCCCATTCTTTTCTATTTTTCCATTCCATTCCATGAACATTACAAGTCAAAGAAAGACCTATTGATTTAGAGAAACCTTGAGTCAAGCACTGTCATTTAGAATCTTTTCAAAGTTGTGAATGGTGGTTAACATGTCATGATTGAGTGAAATAGGATTGCCCCCAAACACTTGAGTGAATCTGAGTACATACACTTATTCTTGTGAGGTTGAGACTGACTTCTGCTTTTCCATATGTTTGCTTTGCTGATTTTGATTGGATTGAGCTGTTATTACTTGTTGGAATTGCTGAAGCTTGAGTTTGAAGATAGGAAATCTTTTGTGCAGTTCTAATTTGATGAAATAGGTAGGAATTGGTTTGATTTTGCAAGTTTGAATAAGCTGAAATAGAATTTAAAAGTTCCTTGTTTTGTCTTTAGTCTCTTCTTTGTTTTGTGTTGAATCTTTCTTGTGTAAATTGAGTCTTTTCGTTTTCTTTTCAGTTGTTCCTGCCCCGGAGGGTAGTTGTCTAATTGTGGGGGTGTGATAACTCTCATATTTTGCACTTTTATTTGTGCTTAGGAGTCCATGATAGATCATTTTAGTTTTCAATTGCTTTGAATTAGATTAGTTTTAGGTTTTTCCATTAAATCTTAGGTTTTGTAAAATTTTAGTTAAAAATAGCTTTATAGGTGTATTTTTTTAGTCTTTGTTAATAATTAGAAAATTTATATCTTTTTTTTTTTAGAAAATCTTCTAATAAAAATTCTTTTCTTAATGTTTT
Source organism: Vigna radiata var. radiata (assembly GCF_000741045.1). NCBI lineage: Eukaryota > Viridiplantae > Streptophyta > Magnoliopsida > Fabales > Fabaceae > Vigna > Vigna radiata. The sequence continues at coordinate 24,226,918 of NC_028351.1, read as the reverse complement.
TTTTGTTTAATTAGATTTTTAATTTTTTGTAATTGCTTAAATATCCTATTTTTGTTGTTTAGCCTTTTAGTTGTAATTGAATATTTTTTTCTGTAGGCTGGGCCGCGAGATTGGGCCAACTGCACTGTTGCTGACTAGGAATAAATGAAACGCTATTGCTGCAATGGAATTCCAACTTTAGTGAAACGTGTGTTTTGGTAGCAACTGTCGTAGGGGTCTCCTCACTTGCTTTTCATTTGCAAAGCTACCCGAGAAATTCATTGGGAGAAAAAAAGGAGAAAACCCATGAGCTAGGGCTCTTGAACGAAACAGAAAAAGAAGAGCGACACAAGTTAAAAGGTAGCTCGCGATCCTGACGAGAGTGACCGGAGATGATGAAGATATTCAGACAGTTGGAAGTGAAGCTGGCAAAAGGAAGAATGAGGACTGTCTGATTGAGATGGAGAAAGCGTGAAGCGTCCAAGTGAAGCAAGGTTCCCCTCTCCCATTTTTCTTTCTCTTTTTCAAACCCTATATAATGGGGTTCTTCCATGTAAATAGTTTTCTTCTTCAGACTTTCACGGAGACAAGATACACATGTATTTTTCTTTAGCTTTCAAGTAGATAGAGAGGACGAGATTTCTAGGGTTTGCGCTCTCTCTGCGTTCTCACTTACATTGTGTTCGATACATTTTCTTGTAATCGTGTATCTTGTTAATAATACTTCCGTTGTTGATGTTTCTCTGTGTTGTTCGTTTGTTGATTGTGTTGGTTTTGATTTTTTTCATTGTTCCTGAGTTGTGTTCTTGATTGATGATGTGAGAGTC
>NC_028351.1:24209920-24225267 GCF_000741045.1 Vigna radiata var. radiata | reverse complement strand
ATTCTTTTAAAAAGATTTTAGTTTAGATTTTTATTTTTTTCTTTTTAGTTTCATTCATTTTAATTGTCCCCACCTAGTTTAATAGTAAATAAGTAGTAAATAAGTACAAGACCTTAACCATACACTTTAATCTTAATTAGCTGAGTCTACGGATTGATATCTTGGTCATCCCCATACTACATTAGTGGGGACCAATTTTGTTCTGCCTTAGGCGACAAAAAGGCAGTTTAACAAGGATTCCAAGGGGTCATTACAGAAGACTTCTTGGACGTTTTCCCAAATACATGATGTACTCTATTAACTTTTTCGAGAACTTCAAGTCCAGTAAATGGAATAAGTGCATTGTCTTTCTCTTGTTCTGTATTGAATGCTTTCTTTAACCTTCGATTTAGATGATTAGATTGTAAAAATCGTCGATGATGCATATACACTGTCTTCCTTCTATGTTTTATTTGATGAGCTATAGTGTTTTGTTCACATATATGACATGCTTTATGACCCTTCACAATGTACCTCGATAAATTACCGTAAGCTGGGAAGTCATTAATGGTACAAAATAACATGGCATGCATCTTGAAAGTTTCTAAAGCAAAGACATCAAATATTTCAACCCCATCAACCTCAACAACTTCAAGTCTTCAACTAGTGTCCTGAGATAAACATCTATGTTATTTCCAGGCTACTTTGGACCAGATATCGACATTAACAACATCATGTACTTTCTTTTCATGCACAATCCAAGAGATAAGTTGTAAATTATCAGTATAATTGGCTAACAACTGTGATTGGTACTTAAATTATCAAATGGGTTCATTCCATCAGTAGCTAAGCCAAACCTAAGATTTCTACATTCTTGACCAAATTTGGGGAATTCTTGATCAATATTTTTACATTGCTTTGAATCAGCTGGATGACGAAGCAGCCTATTAGTTGTTCTCTCATATGCATGCTATCTTAGGTTTTTAGCGTCTTTGGGATTCATGAACAAACGCTTAAGTCTGCCCATGAGTGGAAGGTACCAAACTAATTTCAAAGCAGAACCATTCTTTTCTATTTGACCACTATCTTCATACTCATTCCTATATAATATGCAATCATTTGGACATGCATGTATCCGTTTATACTCCCTACCCACCGGACAAAGAATTTTTTTTTGCATCATAATTTTGAGTGGGTAATGTATTTCCATCTGGCAGCATTTCATTCAACAACGACAAAAACTTTGTAAAACTGTTATCAGTCTATCCATTGCTCGCCTTTAAATTCATGAGAACACCACTGACAACTGTCTGAACTTAGTTGAACCGGCATACAAAGGAGTCTTCACATTAGTGGACATCGTTTCATACATATGTGCTTGGGCAAAAGCTTTTGCACAAACATCGCGGATTATGTCCTCTAAGTTGTCTTCTTTCGGTCGATATTCCATATCCATGGTGGAATCATATAAATTTTTAGTTGGGGAGACAACTGAAAAGTCTATTAATTCGTTGTACCATATCCATGTTGTATAACTTCATATGAAACCATCACAAATAAGATGTTCCCTAATATCGGTTGCGTTCAACTTCCTCCCATTCAAACAGTTCACTTAGGGGCATCTAAACTTGACTTCATCATCACCACTTGTAATCGCATTACGTTGCGCAAAATCTATAAATTCTTCTACCCCTCTCTCGTACTCAATGCTGCTGCATGGTAAATTAATCCACTCTCGATCTGTACGCATGTTTACTGAAATTGTTTACACAATTTAAATAATCTTGAATGATCACTTTGAACGTTTTTGTATTCAAGGTGTGACCATATCCCATTCAAGAAGATTCACTTTTTTTAGTTTATTAAACATATAAATTTTAAACAACATATCTAAAATTTCACGAAATTTTGCCAGCATTTCGCATTAGTCTTCAGGTTGCACGAAATGAGAGTGATTATAAATCACAATCAAATATGTACCCGAAGATCAATACAAAACGCAACTGCAAATTTTCATAAAATTTAAGACATGCATATTAAAATTTATATGTATTAATAAACTATAAAAAAGTTATTACTCTTCTTAAATTGTTGAACCGGACAATTCAAGATTCAATACTTAAATTATTATTACCATCTCCTCTCTATTCATTTGTAAAACCTACATTTTTTCAAAAAAATCTGGAGATAGTAAATAATTTTATATTGAATCTCAAACGGGAAACTAAGGCTAATTCACAACAACAATATATATTAAAGCAAACAAATAATTACATATGCAACATGCAATATATTCAAACAAACAAGTAATTACATGTTCATATTAAAAGGAAAAAATTAAGAATAGGAACCTGATAGCGTGAAAGCCGGTCAACAATGAAGAATGTCCCTCACCACAAAAATACAATATCTACACAAAAACAAACAACACATTAGTTAGTTTCATGATTTACATCATCAACCAATTCAATCCTAACAATTCAAAATTATGTTTCCCTAATCTCTATATCCCTAATTCAAATTTATACACTAGTCCTAACAAATTCAATAAAAACAATTCAAAATTATACAATACCTAATTCAAAAATTATATAAAACCTAATTCAAAATTTATATAAAATCTAATTCAACAAATTAATACAAACAAATTTTATTCAAAATTATATAAAATCAAATTCAAAATTTATATATAAAACCTAATTCAACCAATTATAATACAAAGACAATTAATAAAAACACATTTACATACATAAATTTTCCTATCATCAATACATATCCCATATAAAAAGAGAAAAATGGATAAAATGAGTTTTCAATAAACTTATGAGGAAGAAGAAGACGCCCAACAAAAGGGATGAACGTCGTGAAGGACTAGTGCACATGGTTATTAAATGCTTCGGTTTTACGAAAATCAAAGTGTAATGGGCGATTTAAAAAACGTATTTTGCACTAGTGCACGTGGTTATTAAATGCTACCTTAACATTATTGACTCAATTCCCAATTGAGCACTTTCAAAATAGGACGACCTAATTAACACGAATCTATACAAATAGAGATCTCCGAAATGATTAATCCTACAAATAATTCATAATGTGCTTATTATCCATTAATGTTTTTTTAAATCGTAACATAAGATAAAAATGCAGTATCTAAAAATAAGCAACCAGGCGTGTCTTTGTTGAGTGAATTATATATTTATTTCTTAAAGTTATAACATCTTGTCCAATTAATCTCCGATAACAACCGAATGATAAATAATTTATAAAATTAAATACTATTAATTATTTTAGTACCAAAAGTTGAAATCAACTATTAAATTGATCTATAAAAATAAATAAAATGATGAATAATTCTTAATATTGTTATTTTAGTACCTAAAGTTGAAATCAACTATTTAATTGATCTCTAAAAATTAATAAAATGATGAGTAATTCTTAAAGTTATAAATTAACAAATAATATAGTCCCTAAAATAGATGTAACCACATTTTTACTTATTGACTTTTAAAAATGGTTAAACCTATTCGGAGGTTTCTATTTTCGTATTTTTGTCTCACTTACCTCCCCATCTTTTAAGTTTTGTCAATTAGGTCCTTAATATTGGAAAATTGAATGAATTGAGCCCTTGCCGTTAAATCAAGTTAATGGGGTTTTTGTGAAAGATTTTAAAATTAGTGTTAATTTATAATTGAATTGGGAGTTTGGCCTCCGGTGAACGGTGCCGCCGGCTCTCCGGTGAGCTTGGCCTCACCGATTTCCCTGAGCGTTTCCTGCATTTAGTAGTCAATCAGACACGAAGCTCTTTCTTTTTCTGCATCCCATTTAGTTGTAAGGGAGACAAAAACACTAAAATAGGGACCTCCGAATGGGTTTAACCTTTTTTTAATATCTTCTTCACATAAAGAAATCAAAATAATAAAATTATTTTATATATTTTATAATTTTAGTAAAATCCTATAAAGATTAAATTGAACAGCAAATAGAATTGCAGAATGATGGAAATGCTATTTTGGTTTTCACAAGTTCTTCCCAGATGAAGCTTTGGCGGGAAAATTTTCTTTGCGCTTTTCATTTGCACATTGATTCAATCTCCCTTTCATTTATGGGGTGGAGCACAATGTGCTTCATTTGTTGCTGGAAAGACCACCCTGGTGATTTTATTTTGTTTTTCAAAATAGAGGTTTGCTAAATTTTGTAGTAAAGTTGTAAACTTGATTGTTTTTATTGTCTGTCTTTTTTGGGCTGGGTTTTGTTCAATGATTTGGTTGCCTTTCCTTTTTGTTAATTGAGAATGTTGCGTCTTTTGTATAGAAGGAGAACATAGAGGAATTACGTTTGAATGGTGAGAGTAATAGAGAAAAGGGGCTTCATTGTTGTTGTTGATGATGCTTGTGAAATCATCACGGAGATGTTAGCAATATTGTGAATAATATTGTGTTTGTTATTATTTTTCAGGAACATAACATGGCCATTAACCATTATACATATTTTGTTTCATGTGCATGGATGTTATGATTTAGTTGTTGATTTTTTTATTCCATTAACCCCTTCATGTTTGGTAGCAACAGACTCATATTCATTGAATCCTGTGATGGTCAGGTTCTATAAATAGGATGGTCTCTTTATCATAACATCCACACACATGAAATAAAATATGTATAATGGTTAATGGACCATATTGTGTTCTTGAAAAATAGGAACTGAAACTGCCATAATTTTCACAATATTGCTAACATTCTTTCACTTGGTCTATTTATCCAATTATCAACCATAACAAGTGACAAAGTATATATGAATCATGGCGATAGGTCATCTGATAATGAGTATTATCTTTTATGTATCACAATATATTTCTCTCAACATTAGCTCTCAACTTAAGGCATAAACCATATGTTTATGCTAGATCCAAACCAAATAACATTTTCTTAAATAAATATGTGCACAAAACCATATGATAAAAACATCAAACTGAACAAGAGTTTCATTGAAAATAATAAATGTACTTATAATGAAATTTCATTGCGGAATCAAGTCCGATTCATATTACATCATCCTTAAAATTCTTTGGTGGCATGCCTTTAGTTAAAGGATCAACAATCATCAACTGAGTGTTAATGTGTTTAATGATCACTTTCTTTTCCTTAACACGTTCTCTAATGGCTAAGTATTTGATGTCAATATGCTTACTTCAACATCCACTTTTATTGTTCATAGCCATTGATAACGGTTCAAAAACCGTTATTGTGATATTTAATATTGATATTCAATGCACCCTTTTTGACTTAGAAACTTGCTTGAACTCATGATTTTTCTTTGGTTTTGTGAATAAGAGAGTTGAGGATATGCTTTATGATTTTATCACTAAATTCCCTTGATTTTGTAGGTTTTTGGAATAATTTGAAAGAGGTGTTGAAGTATCAAGGAGTTTTTGTGCAGAAAAGTCAAACAGAATGTAGAAAAACGAAGTGCTGAAAAATCCGTTAGCGCTTAGCGGTGGCTTTGTACCACTGTACCGCTGAGCGGTGGCGCTGCTGATGAAGTTCACTGTTTCTCGCCTGAGCGGCGCCACTGGGCCATTTTGAGTGCCGCAGCTACTGCCGGGTGGTGTACTATTGGACCTGGGCCAATTTTCTGTTATTTTTATGATCTGTTTTAGGTTTGTACCCGTTTTCTGTTATTTTTCTGCCTATTAAAAGACCAGAACATCTTAGAGAATGTATCTTTTGATGGCTTAAGCACAGAAACACGTTTTTCATCCCTTTGGGGGCAGATTTGGGGATTTGACAACTCTCCTCTTCTCTTTCTAGGGTTTCTATCTCTTTCATTCCATTGTACACCTAGTTTCTCCATGACGATGGGGAACTAATCTTATTTGTTGCTGGGGAATGATGTAACCTCTAAACTCTCTTGTAGTTGAATTGTTCTTGAATATATATGCTTTCATTCATTATTGGTTAGGGTTTTTCCTCTATACTCTATGCATGCTTTGTTTAACTCATTCAATTGCATGATCATTGATAATGGTTTAAAACACTGTTATTTGTGATGTGATTTTGATACTAAAAGCACCCTTTTTCACTTAGAAACTTGCTTGGACTCATGCTTTTTCAATAAATTGTGTAAATAAGAGAGTCGAGGTTAATTTCAAGGGTTTTATGACTAATTCCCCTTATTGTGACAGAGATTGAGGTTATACTCCAAAAACAAGTGAAGAACCAAGAAGATGGAGCTCATAAGGGCTCAAAAAGGCACCAGAAGGAAGGAAAACACGAAGCCTGGGCGACCAGAAGCGAAGACCAAGCGAGCTGTATCGATGTCAGTCGCCCGGGTGAGAATCCTGTTCGTCTGGGCGAAGAGGCCTCGTAGCTTGGGCGACTCTATTCGTAGCCCAAGCTAAACATGAAGTTGTCTTCTAGCTTGAGCGAAGCTCCTTCGACACTTGGGCGAGAATTCACGTGGATCGGGCCCTATTTCTGCTTTGTTTTGATTTTTTTGGATCGGGCCTCGCTCTGACACGCCTCTGACACTATTTAAAGGACCTTGGGGCTCTAGGTTTCGCATCCCTGGCAAAGAAGAGCATAACAATACACTCTTAGCCTATTCTTAATCTTCCATTCTCATTCTTTCTTCCATTGTTCATAGAGTTCCCCTATGTCTATGGGGAACTAATTTCTATTTGTTGTTGGGGAATGATGTAACCTTGTGAATTCTAATGTATTTGAATTGATTCTTAATTTCATATGCTTTTTCATTAATTGTTAGAGTAATTCATTTGTTTCAATTCTTGCTTATACAATAGCATTATTTATGAATTGCATGAGTGTCGGGAGGTTCCTTTCAATTCAGGTTCTTGTTGAATTACTCCTAAGGGTTATATTGCTTAAGAATGAGGGTTTGAGTCTTAGTTGTCTTAACCTCTTGATCTTCACATCTTTTTACCAGGAATGTTAGGAATTCTATGAACTGGTAATTAGGGACAGACTTATTTACCGAGGGATCGGGTTTAAGTGATTTAGTGAGGGACGTTGGCATTAATGCATAAAGAAGAATTCTTATATACATGAGAGNGAACTTGGTGAAATCTAACCCCAACAACATATCCATCTCATACAAATCAACCTCCATTCATCTTTGTGCTCTTTTGCCACCGATCAATTTTATTTTGTTTTATTGTATTATTTTTTCCAAACCCAACGATCTCTTTTTATTTTTAAGTCTTAATTAATCTTGTTTTCACACAACTGTTCAGCGCCGAGAGTCCACTGGGATATGATACTTGGTCTTACCATTTTATATTACTTGTGCGACTCGGTACACTTGCCGGTTTGCCCCAACAAAATTTTGGCGCCGTTGCCGGGGACTCACGGTTTAAGCTATTCTATTTGTGTGATCCCTGATTAACTTTGACTTTATTTTATTTTATTTTCTTATTTTATTTTTCCTATTTTGATTTTTATTTTTCAATCTCTAATTTTTATTCTTATTTTATTTTTTTACTAACAATAATTTTTGTTGCTTCTAGTTCTCACACTATCCTGCATAAACAAAACACATGGCAGAGAACCTTCGCTACAGAAAATTTCAATGGCTTCCCAAACTGGTGAAGGAGGTGCAGAAAACGATGCTAGTAGGCGCACCATGGCAGATTATGCAATAGTTGTTGGCCCTCATCATTTTAACAGCATTGCAAAGCCAATGGTCAATGCTGCAAACATGAAGATGAATCCTGCTTTGATCCACCTTGTGAAAAGCAACCAATTCAATGGACTGTGTCATGAAAGTCCATATGAGCACCTGACCACCTTCAATGAGATATGCAACACGGTGAAAATAAATGGGGTACCAGATGAGGCTATAAAAATGAGCCTATTCCCCTTTTCTCTTGGAGGTGATGCTAAAGTATGGTTGAACTTTTTTCCTGAGAACCATTTCACTAGATGGGAAGATGTGGTTACAAAGTTCCTCAACAAATACTTCCCACAATCAAAGATCAACAAAGGGAAGCAGGAGATCTCTTCTTTTAGGCAAGGCATGGAGGAAACTTTGGGACAGGCAAGGGATAGATACAAAAGCCTGCTGAGAAAGACACCTACCCATGGTTTTGATGAAGGAACAGTAGTAATTCTTTTCCTTGGGGGTCTTGGGTCACAAACTAAATTGTTGTTGGATGCCTCAGCTGGAGGCAATATGAAATTCAAGACCCCTAATGAAGCCTATGAATTAATTGAGAGCATGGCTACCAATGACAATGAGATACACAATGAAAGAGGAACTTTATCCCAACCTAAAGGAGTTTTCCAACTACAGCCTTATGATGCCTTGCTTGCCCAAAATAAGATCATCACTCAACAATTGGAGATCCTGACGAAGAAGGTGATGCAGCCACAAAAGGAACCTCAAAGTGTGGCACAAGTTCAGCAGCAACTTTGTGAACTATGTGGTGACCATATTAATGGTCAATGTGCAGTACCGGAGAATCTTAATAAGGAAGTCAACTACATGGGTAACCAGTTCCGCCCCAATAATTATAACCAGGGGTGGAAATCTCACCCAAGCAATGGACAGGGTCAATTTGGGCAAACTAATGGACAATTCAATAGGCCCCCACAACAGCAGCAACAGTGGCAGCAACAACCCTCCATGTCTGACAGAACCACAAGGCTTGAAGAGACTCTCCAACAGTTCATGCAGGCAACTTTGTCCACACAGAAAATCATAGACGTTGATATCAAGAGCTTGGAGATACAGATTGGCCAAATAGCCCAACACCTGAAAGAGATGTCTTTTAAAGATTTTGGGGCTAATACTGAAGTTAACCCCAAAGAGGAATGTAAGGCTATTACAAGTATGGAAAATGAGAAAGAAAAAGAGAGAGAAAAGGAGGAGAGTAAGGGAGAAAAGAAAGAAGAAAAAATTGAAAGAAAAAAAAGAAGGAAGAGAAAAAGAAAGATTAAGTGAAAAAGAGAAAGATTCGGAGGAAGAGGAAGAAAAAGAAGAAAAAAGTGAGCTTGAAGAAAAAGGTGAGATTGAGAGGAAAAGAAAAGAAGAGGTTGAGATAAAAAAAGAAAATAAATAAAAAAATAAAAAAAATTGAGAAAAGTATCCACCACCCTGAGGAAAGTTCCACAAAAGAGATGCAAGCAGGGTGTTTTGATGAGATCTCCAAAGAATTGGGGATAAAAATTCCTATGACAGAGGCTCTGCAACAAAACCCTGAATATGCAAAATTTTTAAAGAAGCTCCTCAAGAAAAAGAAAAATCTGAAGGAGAAGACAACCGAGATACAAGGGGACTGTAGTGTGATATTGTAGAAAACACTTCTTCCTAAGGTAGAAGACCCACGAAGTTTCACTATTCCCTGCACCATTAGGAATCACAAAATAGGGAAAGCCTTAATTGATTTGGGATCCAGTATCAATCTAATGCCCTTAACTATTCTTAAAAAGATTGGTGACTTGGAAGTTAAGCCGACAAGGATGTTTCTCTGCATGGCAGATGGATCCCCCAAAAGACCCTATGGTGTGGTAGAAGATGTGATGGTGCAAATCAATAACTTGAGATTCCTGGTGGACTTTGTGGTATTAGAGATGGAGGAAAATGCAGAGATCCCTATGATTCTTGGAAGGCCGTTCATGAAGGCAACCAAAGTAATCATCAATGTTGATGAGGGCACCATAGCTCTCAAGGACCAAGAAGAGGAGGTGATCTTCAATGCCTGCAATACTGGGCAGCAAATCTAAGTGAAGAAAAGTGGTCCAAAAGTGACATTTAAAGATGCACCAGGCACTGGTACCAAAGCTGCCAAATAAAAAAAAGGTAAAAAGTGTTTTTTGTCACAGGTAAATGAAGAGGAAAAAGATAACAAAGGAGTAGATGTTCACCAATATCCTCTAAAAGAGCATGAAGGACTAAGACTAGGCTTACCTGTACAGTTCAACAAAAAGCTCTGGGTTGTGAAAAAACTCAAAACTGATGGGCTGATAGAGATTGAATCTCCTACTTCTAGGAGAACCAAGAAGATGAACAGGAAGATGTTGAAGACCAATTTGTGCGCCCAAGGAAAGAGTGACACCAAAATAAAAGATGTGACATGAACTTCGTAGGTCAAGCTAGTGACGTAAAAGAAGCATTTGCTAGGAGGCAATCTAGTTCTCTGAACTTTTACTTTTAATTTTTATTTTTGTTTTTGTTTTAATTTATGTTTTTGTTTTATTTTATTTTTATTGTGCTCTGCTTGAATGAACTAAAGTGCTTTGATTCAACTGTACCTGTTTTATGTGATGAGTTCTGCTTTATGAGATTCTAGTGTTTGATTGAGGTTGAGATGTTGCATGATGTACTATAAGTGATGAATCCCAATTTGTGAGACATGTCCTTGAGATAAAGTTTGATTGAGATACTAAGCAGGATGTTTTTCTAAATTTTGGAACTTGTGAGTCTACCTGTGTGAGTTTTGAGCTTCAGAGTTGTTTTTATTTAATTGTTATTACTTTGGAAGCATAAATGATTTTGTCCAAATTTTCTGTGATTGAATTACTTGCTTGCAGGTTCCATATGATCAAGGTCATCTTTTGTTATCCCTTATTCTTTTAACCTTCACATAATTTTTGCCCACTAAAAAAGAACAATTTGTTCTAACCTTTGAACCTTGAACCTTATGTATGTCTTGAGAAACCTTTTTGAAAAATCTCTACCTTGAGTTAAGTTGAGATCATTTGATAAGGTACTGATAAAGGTTCAAGTTTGGAGTTGTCAGGTAACAACCCACTTCTCTAGGCAGTGAGCAATAAAAAAAGTAAGTGAAAAGCAAAGGCAAAAGAAAAGAAAAGAAAAATCAAGAGAAAAGAAAGAGCTCACTACAAGGGAAGGTTGGGAAAAAGAGAGTTGTTCTTAAAGGATAATTTCATAAATATCTCTCTTACAAAGGCAAAATTAATTTGTGTGACACTGTGATAACAGAGAGAAACACCACACTGTACACCTCAGAGCTGAATGAGACACTTTTGAGTGCTTGAGTGATATGCTTCTGAGTGCTTGAGTGAAACACTTTCCTTGGTGAGGAATAGTTCTCTGAATTTTTGATTGCATCTTTGCTTGGTTGATTGATCATTCTTAGGGATAACACCTGTTAGAAGTGTTTGAGCATCACATTGACTTTGGTTGAATTAAGGCATTTGCACATCTTGACTGAGATCTTTATGCTAAATTGATAAAAGCGATTCCTTGTCTTGAAAGAAAAAGTTTTGAAAAAGGTTGAGTCATTGTAGTGATTGTTTTGAAGAGCTGAATTACATTTTGTTTGCTTGAGGACAAGCAAAGTTATAAGTTTGGGGTTGTGATAACGGATTAAAACACCGTTATTGGTGATGTGATTTTGATACTAAAAGCACCCTTTTTAACTTAGAAACTTGCTTGGACTCATGCCTTTTCAATAAATTGTGTAAATAAGAGAGTCGAGGTTGATTTCAATGGTTTTATGACTAATTCCCCTTGTTGTGACAGAGATTGAGGTAATACTTGAAAAAGAAGTGAAGAACCAAGAAGATGGAGCTCAGAAGGGCTCAAAAAGGCACCAGAAGGAAGGAAAACACGAAGCCCGGGCGACCATAAGCGAAGACCAAGCGAGCTGTATCGACGTCAGTCGCCCGGGCGAGAATCCTGTTTGCCTGGGCGAAGAGGCCTTGTAGCTTGGGCAACCCTATTCGTAGCCCAAGCTAAACATGAAGTTGTCTTCTAGCTTGAGCGAAGCTCCTTCGACACAAGGGTGAGAACTCACGTGGATCAGGCCCTGTTTCTGCTCTGTTTTGATTCTTTTGGACCGTGCCTCGCTCTGGCCCGCCTCTGACACTATTTAAAGGACCCTGGGGCTCTAGGATTTGCATCCCTGACAGAGAAGAGCATAGCAATACACTCTTAGCCTATTCTTAATCTTCCTTCTCATTCTTTCTTCCATTGTTCATAGAGTTCCCCTATGTCTATGGGGAACTAATTTCTATTTGTTGTTGGGGAATGATGTAACCTTGTGAACTCTCATGTATTTGAATTGATTCTTAATTTCATATGATTTTTCATTAATTGTTAGAGTAATTCATTTGTTTCAATTCTTGCTTATACAATAACATTATTTATGAATTGCATGAGTACTGGGAGGTTCCTTTCAATTCAGGTTCTTGTTGAATTACTCCTAAGGGTTATATTGCTCAGGAATGAGGGTATGAGTCTTAGTCGTCTTAACCTCTTGATCTTCACATCTTTTTACCAGGAATGCTAGGAATTGTATGAACTGGTAATTAGGGACATGATTATTTACTGAGGGATCGGGTTTAAGTGATTTAGTGAGGGACGTTGGCATTAATGCATAAAGAAGAATTATTTTATACATGAGAGGGAACTTAGTGAAATCTAACCCCAACAACATACCCATCTCATACAAATCAACCTCCATTCATCTCTGTGCTCTTTTGCCACTGATCAATTTTATTTTGTTTTATTTTATTATTTTTGCCAAACCCAATGATCTCTTTTTATTTTTAAGTCTTAATTACTCTTGTTTTCACACAACTGTTCAGCGCCGAGAGTCCTCTAGGATACGATACTTGGTCTTACCATTTTATATTACTTGTGCTACTCGGTACACTTGCCGGTTTGCCCCAACAATCATTGATTTTGTCGATATGGACACATACGGGAAAATCTAGACATGGGGAAATTCTCTCGGGAGCAATATTACCTAGACATAGGGATAAAAGGCCCGATTGCCTTTAAGCGCCTGTGTAAATGTAATGCATGAATAATTGCTAGGGAGATTAGACATAGTAAACTAGTAATTAGGAGTAGGCTCTTTTCACCAAGACATTGGAATTAGGGTAAATTAGAAAGTGACATTAACATTAATGAAGAAGATGAAGTCATTTATGCATGAGAGTGATTAGGAGAATTCTAAACCCTAACAACATATTCATCTCATATTTTCATAATCATCCATTCACTTTTGTGTTTAACCTCAATTGATCAAATTGCATGCATATTTACTTTTATTGTTTGGCATTCAAAAACCCAAAAATATTGTTCTTATAGTCTTGATTAGTTAAGCAAAAGCACAATTGTTTAGTATCGTGAGTCTCTTGGGAAAACGATACTTGGTCTTACCACTTATTATTACTTTATACGATCTGGTACACTTGCCAGAGTGTTAACAGCCATAAACACCGCAGTAGAGTTGTCACAGTACAACTTTAATGGCCTAGAAATAGAGTCTACAACTCTAAGCCTAAATATGAATCTCTTTAACCATACACCATGCGAGATAGCCTCAAAACAGGAAACAAAATCAACCTCCATAGTAGAAGTAGCAGTCAAGGTCTGCTTGGCACTTCTACAAGATACAACTCTACTGGCTAACATAAAAATATAACTAAATGTTGATTTTTGTGAATCAACGTAGCCAGCATAGTCTGAATCGGAGTAGCCAATCACCTCCAGACATATAGATCGTCTATACATAAGCATGTAATCTTTTGTCCCTTGAAGACATCTCATTACCTTATTTGCAATTTTGCAATGGTCAACACCTGAATTACTCTGATATCTTCCCACAACTTAGGCTTCCGATAGTTGAAGCATATGGAATATTCTACATGTGTTCCCATTCAAAATCATTTTTTGGGCATTGACTCAAATTGAGTTTATCACCCTTCATAATGGGAGACACACTTGGTGAACAATCCTTAATGTTAAACCTCTCTAAAACTTTATTGATATAGGTCTCTTGAGACAAACCCAAAATGTCATGAGATCTTTCCCTATGGATCTTAATGTCAATGACATAAGATGTCTCTTTCGTATCCTTCATATCAAAGTTCTTTGAGAGAAATTTTTTTACTTCATATAGCAAACCTTTATCATTAGTTGTAAGCAAAATATCATCCACGTATAACATAAGCAAAAAAATCTTACTCCCACTAACCTTTTGGTTATACAATAGAATTGTATATGTTCTAAATGAATTGTGTGTCTAATGCAGACAACACAAGATGTATTTATAGCATAATGCATAATCAATTATAATAAATACACCTAATAATTAGGAATCAATCAACCAGCATCCCCGATTATGTAAAGCCTAATTCCTTAGAAATCTGTAACATCTGCTTTCATTCTAACATTCCCCCTCAAGCTGGAGCATAGAAGTAATATGTATAAAGCTTATTAAAAATGTACTCCATTTGAGGGCCTCTAAGGGACTCGGTGAGCATGTCAGCTAGCTAATTGGGCTAAAAAGCAATAGCGGTGTGCGAGGTAGTTGGGTTGGAACACAGTCAGCTGGGTTTGTGCACGATCAGCCGGGTTCGGTCAGTCGGGTTCGAGCACAGTTAGCCGAGTTCAAATGAAGTGATGAATTGGTGGGTTTTCAAAATCAGAGTCTTTTCGTAGTCTTTAAAGCAAAGTAGAAAACTTTACAAACTTTCTTGAATCGCAAGTCATAAAAATTCGTTTGCAGCAGAAAAACAAAGTAGACTACGCAGATAATCGAGTCAACTGAATGTAAAAGTATAGGGTTAGAGAATTCAAACGCAGGTTTTTATACTGGTTCGACCTCAATGCCTACATCCAGTGTCCTTCCAGTACCAGGAAGCAACTGCATTATAATGGTCAAGGTTTTTACAACAATGCTTTATAGAAGACCTCCACGTCAAAAATATAAAACACCTCTCTAACCCTCTAGCCAAAATATAGGCAAACAACACAACAAGACTTGCAGCAAGATGTCCCCTCTCTTGCAATCTGCAACCCATTTTGAACAATCCTCAAAGTGTACCAGACTCCACGAGTCCAACCCCTGTAGTCCCACCAGGTAACAACAATCACAACAATCACCACGGATGCCAAACAAGTTCTTGATCAACCAAGAAGCACCTCAATTGTGCAGATTCTGATCAAGCAGTACGCGCAACACAATTCTCCTTCAGAAATTCTTCTAAGCAAGATCACAACCGTCCTCTTGATGAGTTCTTGGAGCTCTAAAATCCAGAGAGTCAATTTGAAACAAAATATGAAAATGTTAGTAATCCAAAAGTTCTCTGTAAATGATCAGGTCTCGTCTATTTATAGATTTCTATAAATCAGACGCTCCTGTAGTCGAATATGCTACAAATATAGTTGACTGTATCATAACAATTATAACAGTTAAGACATAATAGCAGCAATCCAATCAACCTAATTAATTTCTCAATCAATGCAGTTGACCAACATTCAATGCTCAACTAACTGTTAGAATCGGCTGCAGCGGAATTGTTAGCGTGGAATAACAAACCAAGAGGGTTTTTAAAACAAACGCGTGCCTTTTAATTTCTACTCAATTTAACTTA
>NC_028351.1:24174898-24209590 GCF_000741045.1 Vigna radiata var. radiata | reverse complement strand
ACACCTCCTCCGAATACTTCACGAAGGATGAAACACCTCCTCCGAATACTTCACGAAGGATGATCCTCTTCCACACACCTCCTCAGACGCACCAAGGATGAACCGGCTATTTCCTCTATCACCGTAGTAGCACTTCACCAACTCCACATACAAGAGTTTCACAAGCCGAACAAGAACACACACTTCTCAAAGACTTCTGAGTGTTTTAGCGCAAGGGATGAGTTTCTGTTGATGGATAAAGAGAGCCTATAAATAGACTCAAGCAAAAACTCTTCCATTCTACGAAACTGGCCATTTAATGCATTTAATCGATTAATATTAGTGTTAATCGATTAAAATAAGTACAACGGCTAGTTTTTCAAATCAGAAACCTTTAGCGGCTAGTATTAATCGATTATTCTCAGGATTAATCGATTAAAACTTGCTTTAATCGATTATTCCAAAGNTGATTGGGTTTTGGCTTCTGCAACGATTTTAATCGATTATATCAAGGATAAATCGATTAAAACGGGAAAGATTTGATTCTAAACAACAAATACAAAATATAAAGGTACAAGAATCAAACCTACTACAAATCTAAGTCCTAAACAATTAAACTACAATTATTACAAAAGCTTTTCATAACAAAAATGAGTCTTCAAAGGATCTTCATGAATCTTGATAAATCTTGACTTGATTTGGGCATCATCAAAACTTCATCTTCATCATTTTGCTAACACTAACTTTTAAAAATATAGTCGTTGTAGTTCATGAGCATAACAGAATTTCAAAACAAGCAACTAATACAGTCGAATGTGTGGCGCACACAGTCGACTTCGACATTGAAGTTCACTTTGAAATTCTTTTCAATGTAAAATCTCACATAACACTGTTTTTGAAAATATGTGCATAGTCACGAGTTTAATTCGACTTCCCCCAAAATGAAGTCGACTTACAGCTTGCAGATATGCAACACAATGTAAGTTCATAAAAGTGCATGTGGTTTTCATCTTTCAAATCATGTGTAATGCAACCAGTTATGATGTTACATACATAAGCTAAGTAAATGTGCATTCACATATCATAAAACATGTTCAACAATATATCAATAAATAAGCAATAGAACATGTAACACATCAACAATACATGTGTTATTAAAAATGTGTTGTCATCATCAAAAACCAGATTGATATAGATATTGTGTTGTGAACAATCTCAACAATGACATCATGAAATTTTAGATGCCATTGTCGAGAGGCTTGTTTTAATCCATAGATGTATTTATTAAACTTGCAAACTGAGTGCTCACTATCTCTAAAAGAGAATCCTTCAGGTTGTTTCATGTAAACGTCTTTTTCTAGATGACCATTAAGAAATAAAATTTTCAAATCCACTTGATGTAACTCAAAGTCAAAATAGGCTACTAATACCAAAATTACTCAGAAAGAATCTCTTAGATACAAGAGAAAATGTCTCTTTGTAGTCGATTCCTTCTCTTTGAGTGAACCCTTTATCTATATCCAATGGATTTCACATCATTAGGCAACTAAACGAAGATCCCAGACTTTGTTAGATGCCATAGAATCCATCTCATCTTTCATGACATTCTGTTAAGCCCCTGACAAGTGTATCAGATCGTTATCAAGTAATATAAACGGGTAAGTCCGAGTATCGTTTTCCCAAAGGACTCTTAGGCCTTACTTTCATGTAAACCAATTGCATAAGACTTGAGAAAAGAATAAAGTTTTGGTTTTTACATGCAAAAACAAAATTAAACATGCAAATGCAATGAATCAATGGTTGAGGAAAAACTATGGATGAATGGTGTTGTTGGGGTTTACAGTTTCATCTTATCCACTCTCATATATCTACTCTTCTTATTTAATTCACTTGTTTATCCAATTTCCATGCAAACTTTGTTGGTCTACCCTTAATCCAATCCCTTGGTGAAAAGAGCCTACTACTAATTACTGGCTTGCTATCCCTAGCCTCCCCTAGTAATTAATAATGCATAATGAGCAGAAGCAAAATACAATTTATTGTCCTACCCCTATCCCTAGGCGGTATTAACATAATCAAGGAATTCCCCCCAGTTCATGACATTATTGTATGTTCCCATATCAATAAAGACAAACAACATTTACCGAATGAGTTAAACGATAAAAGCATTAAGCAAAGGTAAGGAACCCAACAATTGATAAACCAAGTATATGACAAGCATATAAAATAAATAAGAATTTGGGTAAATGAGAGTTTCAAAAGATTACATTGTTCCCAACAACAAAGGGTTTTAGTTCACCATATTCATGGTGAATCTAGATGAAATATAATGAAAGAATGGAAAAGCAAACCCTAGATTGGATAAAAAGGAGCCTAAGCATCCAATAAATCTTCTCCAAGGAGTGTGATGGGTGTCGCGCCCCATACAAATTTAATTGCATATTAGGAATGCAATATAGACTAGGAAGTGACTCCTAGGTCGTCTCTTAAGGACCAACTGCGGTTCGAGACTTCGGTCAGTCACGAAGTGGGGGGGGGGGGTTGAAAGTGTTTTGTGAATTAAAAAGACGAAATTAAAAATGAAAATTAAAAACAATCGAATATAATTGAAAGCATTAAAATGCATGAAAACATTAAATGGAACACTACGACAGTCAAATATCTAAACACAATTAGAGCTATTTAAAATGCACAGCTAAATTAAAAGATGAAAAACAACTCAAAATACAATGCAAAATATTTTAAAGCAAAAGAAGTAAACAACATAAATTTCTTCTATCGAAACTACATGTGCCTCTACTAACGTAATTAAATTTGCAAATTAGCCTAAGGAAATCCCTTGGCCGTGACCCTTGCACATCCAACTTGCAGTCATCATTTCTTTAATCAACTAGAATGAAAGAAAAGAAGTCAAGAGCACCAGACGCACAACCAATCATTCAATGAAACTTAGAGAAAAACATTGCAAATTCCATTTGAATTAAGCGTACTGGACCAAGCAAAGCATTGTAAATATTGTAAAACCCTTTTAAGCTCCCATTGGAAGATGACGTGGCAGCACAAATGACCAAGCAAATCACAAAAAAATCCATGCGGCTGCAACGTGCAACACCACTCAAAGCCAAGGAAATGAATTGCACTCCTCAAATGGAAATAACAAATATCTTCAGACCATGACATGTGCACCATTTGCTTCCTTTAAAAAAAATTAAAATGGGAAACATTTCCCTCTTCAGAGACGTGCAGCGGGTTTGGAAATGGCATAACCATGTGCACAAGCAAAATAAATTGATCATGGATTATTCAAGGCTCCATAAAAACATTCCCAAGGAAAAGCCAAAAACAAATGGCAGCCGTGACAGTAGAAAGAGAAAAGAAAGCTTGTAAATGACTTCAAACAAAAGGGTTAGCTGTAACCGAGACACACTCCACACTAACACTAAATAAATTAAAATGCTCAAGGATGTGACAGCTGCTACACTTTGAATCAGCGCATCTTCTGCCTAAGGAAATGGAGCAGCGCTTGCAACAAGGAAAAAAAATAAAAGTGTGCTTATCCCATCAATTAAATCAACGCTTTTCTCATGAAGAAAATGAAAACTGAATAATGTAATTAAAAGAAATCCCATCTAGACCGTAACACTCAATGCTGAAAGTGAGCTGTATGCTTCTAAAAAGAAAATGACAAAGAAATTAAAAACAATGTGCAGAGCATCAGAAATTAAAAACATTTCCCATCATGAATCACCATTTCATTGCTTCCTAAAAGAAAAGTGAATTTGCTAAAAGATAGCTGTTTTGACCATGAGAGCCCTTCTTTCTCTAGCCAAAGTAAATGCACCACTCCAAAGCAATGGAAAGAAAAATGAATCACCACTTCACTGGAATTCAACCGTAACCCTCCATTCCAGCCAACACCGTGTGCTCTCTTTTCCAGCCAAAAGTCCCACACCAAGCACAAGTGACGACTCCTCTCTAATCCCTAGGGACAAGTGTCTCAAAAATAGGGTGGGGTCCACCCATTTGAAAAACCCTAGGTGCCATGTCATTTTTTCTAACAATTGGGCTTAATCTATTCTACCAAAATTAGCCCACATTACAAAAATTCATCTACAAATTCTAAAACACTAAATTAAAGTTTGATTAATTCTAAATTGCTTTTGTGAAAAATCCTCAATCGTTTGGTGCCCTTCCAAAAGTCTCACAGTGTGATTCCAAAATTTCTCTGAACATAAAAATAGGAATAATTAAGCTCAAATAATTCAAATTAATTAAAAAAAGAATTATTGATCTAATTAAGCCCAAATGGTGAAAATGACACAATAATTAAGAATTAACCACAATTCATCAACACAATTCGGTGTGAAAAACTAAGTGAATGGTATAAAATATTGATTCATCAGAGTGTAAAGTAGCTTTGGACTTTTTCCTCTGCCAAAGATTAGGGTTTCAAGTTGCACTGGAGCTATATATAGGCCAAAAAGATAACATAATCTATCAGAATCCAAGCCCATAAAAACAGATCACCGCTGATAGGCTAAATGAACTGCTCAATGGTTTTCCTTCAAGTCGCGCCACCGCTCAGCGACCAATCTCACCACTGAGTGGTTTGCCTCTAATCGCTCTGGGCGCTCAGCGTGACCGCCTGGGCGCCAGGCAGAAACTCTCCTCGCACTTGGGCAGTCAGTACTGGAATTTGCCGCTAAGCGGTCCATAGACTATTCTTTTCTTCCTTTTCTTCTTCTTTTCTTGAGTCTACGACCTTCCTACTTCACTTCCATTCTTAATATTCATCAAAACCCTGCAAAACAATGCAAAACAGGCATAATATCTCTAAAAACAACTTTTGACTCTCATGTGACGCAACTTAAGTGTTTTACTTGATTCTAAGCTCATTCTAAGCTACAAAGGGTGTGTTTTTAAATCAAATTTATGTATGAAAATAACAACTTTTAGACCGTTATCACATTGTACCATAGGTTCGATTCTTTAGAACTCATGGCTTGTGAAAACATTTCAGGATCATTTGCAGCTCTAATATTTTAGTCAAATTCTTGCAAATACACTACATAATCATTAGCAATTGCTGACTTTTTGACTCTAGTAGATCTTCTCAATGTTGCCTCATCATTTTCTTGAGGAACTTGTAGCTCAAGCAGTTGTTCAGCAGGTTGTTAAACATTATCTTATTTTTCCTCATTAGCAACTTGATCTATAGGGTCTTTTTAGCAGTTTGTGAAGTTTCAATTATTGTTTGTCTAACGCCCATTTGTGCCTGAGGAGTGTGAATGGCAATCAATCTATCACTTGAGCTAGAAGGTTGAGCTTTAAAGTGATCTTCTTCATAAACAGTGTTTGGAAACTGATCAGTCCTACTGACTAAGGCATTCTCAAGAAATTCTGCATTTATTGATTCCACAATCATAGTATTATGTGATGGACAATAGAATCTATCTTAGTAGCTTTATCACTAAGCCTACTCCTCTATTTAGATCACCATCGAGTTTTGAGTGAGTAAAGGTTTCCAAAACAAAGTTGTATCGAGTTTTGAGCCGTAGTGGCGAGAGGTACGCATTTTGATTTGTTTTGCTTCTGTTGTGTTGATCTGAATGTGTTGTTTAAATTTAAACATGTTTAGATCAATATTACAGTTTTATTTTATTCGGAGATACTTATTTACACACATGAATGTTTTATTTTTGCTTTTAGGAAAGATGACAATGAAAAAAATTACTAATAAGGTGTCTTAGAACTTCAAGGTGTTAATAGAAGGGATTTCTTTGGTGAGGGTCTGAAGATACTAAAATTGAATGAATATTTAGTCTAACTAACCTTCTCAAAAGTAACTTATAAAGTGAGATTTGCATATGTAGGAGGTTTTGCTGGTTCCCTCTAGAAAGGATGGTCTCTGATGGGTCTTGATGGTTTGGTGTTTGATAGGATATGGAGGGTTTATGAGAGGAAAAGAAGAGTTATGAGAGAGGGAGAGAAGAGTTAATGAATCCTAACTGGAATAACAATTAAAATGGCGAGAAAAGAGCTCATATAAGAGAGTTATTGTTTTGTTGTAGAGTAGTTTTGGAATTCTTTTGTAAACTCAGGATTTTGTTATCTTGTGGAGGAGGAATGAGGCTCCCTTGGAGGTGTGGAAAATTGTACAGTTTGTAGAGAAATAAATACAAATTCTTTCTCTGAGTGTTTTGTGTTCTCGTTGGGGTGTGTGCGTGTGGTGATTTTTGTTGAGATTGTTGACAACACAGACTCTATATCAAACTAGTTTTTGATGATGACAACACAATGCTTAATAACAGTACACATGTTACAGTATTACATGTTCGTGTTCTATTGTTTATCATATCTGCTGAACATGTTTTGTTAAATTACAATGTATGTTCCTATGATTGATTGATGTGTTATATTTGTGGCACATGCTTGTATTAAAATGTGGGATAAAATGTTTTTTTGATTAACTGCACATTTCTGAAAGAAAAGATCACAAACACCTTTATGAACTTATACTTGTTGTGACAAAGTTCTAGTTCAGTCGAATACACTCATAATAGATTCGACTATGCTAAAATCTTTGTACAGACTTTGTGAACCTGTGTTGTGTGAGATTTTGAGTTGAAAAGAATTTCAAAGTGATTTTTCATGTGTCAGTCGATAGTGTGAATAACACATTCGACTGTATTACTGTTTTGTTTGGAATTCTGTTAAGCCTACACGCTCCAACGTTTATATTTTTCAAAAGTTAGTTAAGATTGACTGACCTGCTCAATTGTCATAAATGTGTGTTAATTATGTTGACTGAGGAGCCTTTGTGTTGACTGTTTGTTATAACTGTTTTAATACAGTCGACTGAATTAGTAGGTTATTCGACTGAGATGCAATTTGATATAACAGAAAACTATAAATTAACAGAACGCGAATTGTTCTGTGACTTTTGTGATCTGACATTTTCATTTTCTTGTTTCAGATTGAATTCTCTATTTTAGAAGCTCCAACAATTGTCCCAGAAGACGGTGGTGATCTTTCTTGAGAGAGATTCAAAGGGAGGAGTCAATTGCGCATACTACTTGATCAATATTTACACAAGGAAGGTGCTTCTGGTTTGATCTTGAAGGCTTGGCATCCTGTGAAGACTGTTGCATTTGATTGAAGGCTTGGCAACCTGTGAAGTCTGATGTGATAGGCTTGGCATCCTGTGAAGAGTGCTGGTTACACGTTGAGGATTGTTCGACGTGGGTGCAGATTGCAGAAGAGGGGATTCTTGCTGCAATTCTGATTTTTGTGTGTGCAGCTATATTTTGGTTTTCGGTTAGAAAGGAGATTTATATTTTTGCGTGGTGCTTCTATAAATTCCTTGTTGTAAAAACCGCAACCATTATAGTGCATTTGCTTCCTGGGTTGGAAGAACACTGGATGTAGGCATTAATGGCCGAACCAGTATAAAAACCAGTGTTTGATTTTCTCTATTCATGCACTCTTTATTTCCAGTCGACTTTATCTGTTTAGCAATCAACTACGTTTTTCTCCTACATTGAATTTTCATTACTTGCATTTCAAGGCAAGATCAAAAGCTTTGAATTTTCATACCAAGATTGCGAAGAGATTTTGTTTTTGAACAAACACCAATTCACCCCCCCCCCTCTTGGTGTAAAACGAAGCCTACCTGTTTCCTAACAATTGGCATCAGAGCTGGTTTTCATAAGATATTTGAAAATTCAGTCGACTCTGTTTTTATTCTATTCGACTGTAAAACCTGGGGATGGCTTCAAATTTTCAAACTTTTAGTGAAGGTGCTTCAGAAACAGACCACCTCTGTTTGCTGGTGAAAACTATCCTTTTTGGAAACTTCGCATGTAGGATGCCACTTTGAATGGTCTATATGTGCCTACAAAAACTGTTGATAGTGAAACTGTTTTGAAACCTTTTACTGAGTGGATTGCTGATGAAAATAGAAAAGCTCAGTATGATGTTATAGCTAGAAATATTATTGCCTCTGCACTAACAATTGATGAATTTTTCAGGATATCTCAATGCAAGTCTGCAAAGGAAATGTGGGATGTTCTAGAGGTAACACATGAAGGCACATATGAAGTCAAGAGAGCCAGGAAGAATTCGTTGATACAAGAGTATGAATTGTTCAGAATGAAAGCTGGTGAGAGCATCTATGATGTCCAGTGAGGCAAACATATCAAATGAACCAGTAGAAGTCAAATATGATCTGCTTCAAGATGCTTTCAAAGAGTTACATGCTGAAGCCATGCGACTGCAATACAAGGTAAATCGACTAAGCTCTGAAAGAAGAGATTTTGAAAATAGAATTAAAGACCTTGATGCAGAAAATGAGAGATTAGAAAAAGAATTGAATGAAGCTTTATCATCTGCTAGAAATTGTGAAATTAAAACTATTACTGTTGAAAAAGCTTGTGAAAATTGTCCTACACACATTGAAAAGATAGATTACTTGACTAGCACGCTAGCTAAGTTTACTCAAGGTAGAGACAATTTAGATGTTGTACTAAATTCATCTAGCAGAATTAAAAATAGACAAGGAATTGGACACAAATCTTAGTCTAACAGAACCAATGCTAGGAAATTTAATGAGTTAAGAAAACCTGCTAGAAATGCATGTTTTTATTGCAAGTGTGTTGGTCATACTGTTAGAAATTGCTATTATAGAAATGTTGTTGTTCCTCAAGGATTATGTGTATGGATACCAAAGGAACATGTAACAAGAACTAATATTAAAGGACCCAAAGTCAAATGGGTACCAGCAACCAAAACTTAATTATTTTGCAGGATATACAGCTAATGTAGAATTGTTCTCAAGGATGAATCAACTATGAAGTAATATCAAAATCCTTGAGTGTCTACAACGGGTAAATCTGTATCTATTTGTTGTATCATGCATAAACTAATTAATTGTTGTTGTATGATTGTTTGTATTGTGTGCTTAATTGTTTGATTGATTGAATTTGATTGAAAATGATTTTTATGAGTTACAGTCGACTGGTGTAATAATATATTCGACTAGGTACTGAAAGGTTTTGATCAAGCTGAAATTTGAAATTTCATTTTGGTGCGAAAGTGAAAATTAAGGGTTCCCTCCAATTTATTATTCAATATAAATTTGTTGAAATCTTGATAATCAGAGTCACTGCATTCACTCTCATTGATCGATACTCCACTATTCTCATTTCTTCTAAGAGAGTCATCAATCATCTTCAAACCACAATGGCTTCCAACTCTACACCGAGAAGAAAGGTTAAGTCCGTGGCCGCTAGAAG
Source organism: Vigna radiata var. radiata (assembly GCF_000741045.1). Lineage (NCBI taxonomy): Eukaryota > Viridiplantae > Streptophyta > Magnoliopsida > Fabales > Fabaceae > Vigna > Vigna radiata. The sequence continues at coordinate 24,200,318 of NC_028351.1, read as the reverse complement.
CTCTAGAAGGGTGTATGATTTGAACGGATGGATAAGCGGTGACGAAGCTTAGTCAAAGTTTCTTGATTGCTGGAAAAGAAGAACCCTACTAACCCATAAATTTCTTAAGCTAAAGTTCTTTAGGAATGAAGGGTTTCAGTTCAAAAGGTGGATTAAGCATCAAGGACTAAAACAGTTTGTTGAGATGGCAAGTCCATGGTATCCCGACTTGGTAAAGGTCTTCTATTGTAATCTGAAGATTGTTGATGGCGTCCTCTGTTCTCGGGTTAAGGGAATTGACATCAAACTGACTGATGATGTCTGGAAAACTGTTGGAGGACTAAGAATTGGTGGTGACAAATGCCATCTAGAAATAGAGGAGTTTAACAAGCTGAATGAGTATCAACAATGTCTAAGAAATGTTGATGATCATCGGATGAATTCAAACTACAAAACAGGTGGTATGAAGAAAGATGAAAGAATGGCTATCTACACCGTAGCCTATATACTCATTGCTAAAGGAGGAAACTATGTACAAAGCCACCACTGAAGACTTAATGTTGCTGAAAGCCTTGAAGGAGAACATTCAGGTGGATTGCCCGGCTGCCATCTCTGATAACATGCTAAAGGTAACTAAATCAGAATCAGGAAAGTTACCTTACTGTGTCTTCATTTCAAAGATACTGATCTACTGCGGTTTGGAGTGCATTGATGAATCCAGTGAGCAATATCAAAATTCAAGCCTTGTGGACAAAACTGTTCTTCACCTAATGCATATGGAGAAAACGTTTGAAGGCTGGAAATACAAAGATGAAATTTCAGTCGACAACAACGCACCATGAACCTCTCAAGTGAATCAGTATAGAGGAAGAAATGAGTTTGAAAGGATTGTTCTGCAAGAACTATCTGAGATCAAAAGACGGATTAGTAAACAGAAAAACAACAGCCAAGGACATGAAAATTCTGAAAATGCTAGATCCTCTGGAAAATCATCTCAAAGAAGCAATGATGATAGTGAAGAGACAAGATCAGAGGACAATGCAAGTGACATGGTTCTCAAGTCCTTCATTAATAAGAAGAGAAAGAAAAACTAGAAGTTCTAGTTTAGAGTTTTCATTTTGTGAAATGGCATATAAAGCCATCTTTTGTTGGTTTCCTTGTTTTGATTTTAATTTCCTTGTTTCTACACCACCAATGTAATATCTTTTATCCAAGGAAATGAAATAAGTCATTTGAATCAATCCAGTTACTTATATTGTTGAATGATATCCGGTACTCTGTTTGATTGATTCGACTGTGTTCTATTTGAAGTAAACTATGCTTAAACTGTCATGCATTCTTACATATTGACTTATGTTATGATATGATTTAATTCTTGCTCAACCACTATGCTTGATCTAGAAAAGGTTGTTGAAAGGTTTTGCAGGAAAGACATTGCTTTGGACATCTACAATTGGAATTCAACATTTACAAAAGCTATGCATTCGACTGATGATTTAAAGCATTCGACTGCGTCTAAATGGGTTAACAATTCCAATTTTGGAATTTGATTCTATCCTTACTGTCTGCTTAAATCATTAATATTCTGCTATTATCTCTGCTCTTTACATGATTCAACATCTGAATTCAGATAATATTGTGAGATTGTTGATATTTGTATCATTGTATTTACATGTGATTTGATAATTTGACTATGATACAAATCTATGCTTAAATTGCTGCTTAAATATGTGATATTTTGCATTGTGCACTCAAACTGTTTTTGAAATTCATGCATAATGACAGGGGGAGTATCACTGTTTTACACATTGTTTCATCATACACCTATATTTGAGGGGGAGTTTACATTGTTTTGTGATGAACTTGTGAATTATGAGAGCATCATTGTATTTTACAAACTGCATATCTTTATGATGCATCTCTGTTTTTCCAAAACTGCATAAATATCTGAGCATTCCTTTTTTGTTAATGCACAAAGGGGGAGAGATATACATGAGTGTATGAGAGCAAGTCTATATGGGGGAGAATTATTGCATCATACTTTATCTGCTTGATACTTTTGCTGTATGTGCAGAGTAACTGAACTGTAATAAGTGTTTCTGATATATGTTTTTACTCTGTCATATGTGGAACTGTACAAACATGGATGAGTTATTAATCATGGTTGTGCATCATCAAAAAAGGGGGAGATTGTTGAGATTGTTGACAACACAAAGTCTATATCAAACTAATTTTTGATGATGACAACACAATGCTTAATAACAGTACACATGTTACAATATTACATGTTTGTGTTCTATTGTTTATCATATCTGCTGAACATGTTTTGTTAAATTACAATGTATGATCCTATGATTGATTGATGTGTTATATTTGTGGAACATGCTTGTATTGAAATGTGGGATAAAATGTTTTTTTGATTAACTGCACATTTCTGAAAGAAAAGATCACAAACACCTTTATGAACTTATAGTTGTTGTGACAAAGTTCTAATTCAGTCGAATACACTCGTAATGGATTCGACTATGCTAAAATCTTTGTACAGACTATGTGGACCTGTGCTGTGTGAGATTTTGAGTTGAAAAGAATTTCAAAGTGATTTTTCATGTGTCAGTCGATAGTGTGGATAACACATTCGACTGTATTACTGTTTTGTTTGGAATTCTGTTAAGCCTACACGCTTCAACGACTATATTTTTCAAAAGTTAGTTAAGATTGACTGAACTGCTCAACTGTCATAAATGTGTGGTAATTTATTGACTAAGGAGCCTTTGTGTTGACTGTTTGTTATAACTGTTTTAATACAGTCGACTGAATTAGTAGGTTATTCGACTGAGATGCAATCTGATATAAAAGAAAACTATAAATTAACAGAACGCGAATTGTTCTGTGACTTTTGTGATCTGACATTTTCATTTTCCTATTTCAGATTGAATTCTTTATTTTATAAGCTCCAAGAATTCTCCAAGAAGACAGTGGTGATCTTTCGTGAGAGAGATTCAATGGGAGGAGTCAATTGTGTTGAGATTTTTGACAACACAAACTCTATATCAAACTGGTTTTTGATGATGACAACATAATGCTTAATAACAGTACATATGTTCCAAGCTTACATGTTCATCTAATATATTATACTGATTTGAAAAATGCTTTTGTTGAACATGTTGTGTTGATTTGCAATGTGTGTTCCTATGATTGAATATGTGTTATATGTATGGAACATGATTGTATTGAAATGTGTGATAAAATTATTTTGATTACTTCTGCACATTTCTGAAGAAAAGCTCACAAGCACTTTTATGAACTTATATTTGTTGTGACAAAGGACTGGTTCAGTCGAATACACTGGTAATGGATTCGACTAAGCTAAAATCTTTGTACAGATTTTGTGAACATGTGCTTAATGAGATTTTGAGATGAAAAGAATTTCAAAGTGCTTTTCATGAGTCAGTCGACAGTGTGAAACACTTATTCGACTGTGTTGTTGTTATTTTTGGAATTTTGTTATGCCTACTTGCTCCAACGGCTATATTTTCAAAAGTTAGTTAGGATTGACTGACTGGGTCAACTATCATGAATGTGCATTGATTTGGTTGACTGAGGAGCCTTTGTGTTGACTGTCTGTTATAACTATTTTAATATAGTCGACCGCATTAGTAGGCTATTCGACTAAGACTGACAAGAAAACTATAAATAGAATTGAACATGAATTGTTCGAAGACTTTTGCGATCTAACATTTTCATTGTCCTGTTTCAGAGAAAGTTCTCAGTTCAGGAAGCTCCAAGAATTCTCCAAGAAGACGGTTTTGATCTTTCTTGAGAGAGATTCAGATTGTGAAGTCTTTTGCGCACACTAATTGATCGACATCTGCACAAAGAAGGTGCTTCTGGTTTGATCTGAAGCTTTGGCATCCTGTGAAGACTGTTGCATTTGACTGAAGGCTTGGCAACCTGTGAAGTCTGCTATGATACGCTTGGCAACCTGTGAAGCGTGTTGTGATAGGCTTGGCATCCTGTGAAGAGTGTTGGTTACACGTTGAGGATTGTTCAACGTGGCTTCAGATTGCAGAAGAGGGGATTCTTGCTGCAATTCTGGTTTTGTGTGTGCAGCTATATTTGGTTTTGGGTTAGAGAGGAGATTTATATTTTTGTGTGGTGCTTCTATAAATTCCTTGTTGTAAAAACCGCAACAATTATAGTGTATTTGCTTCCAAGATTGGAAGGACACTGGATGTAGGCATTGTTGGCTGAACCAGTATAAAAACCAGTGTTTGATTTTCTCTATCCTTGCACTCTTTATTTCCAGTCAACTTTATCTGTTTAACAGTCAACTGCGTTTTTCCGCTGCATTGAATTTTTATTACTTGCATTTCAAGGAAAGATCAAAAGCTTTAATTTTTCATACCAAGATTGCGAAAAGATTTTAATTTTGAACTAACACCAATTCACCCCCCCCCCCTCTTGGTGTAAAACGAAGCCAACCTGTTTCCTAACAAATTACGCATATTGCTTGATCAATATCTGCACAAGGAAGGTGCTTCTGGTTTGATCTTGAAGGCTTGGCATCCTGTGAAGACTGCTGCATTTGATTGAAGGCTTAGCAACATGTGAAGTCTGTTGTGATAGGCTTGGCATCCTGTGAAGACTACTGGTTACACGTTGAGGATTGTTCGACATGGGTGCAGTTTGCAGAAGAGGGGATTCTTGCTGCAATTATGGTTTTTGTGTGTGCAACTATATTTTGGTTTTGGATTAGAGAAGAGATTTATATTTTTGTGTGGTGCTTCTATAAATTCCTTGTTGTAAAAACCGCAACCATTATAGTGCATTTGCTTCTTGGGTTGGAAGAACACTGGATGTAGGCATTGTTGGCTGAACCAGTATAAAAACCAGTGTTTGATTTCCTCTATCCCTGCACTCTTTATTTCGAGTCGACTTTATCTGTTTAGCAGTCAACTGCGTTTTTTCGCTGCATTGAATTTTCATTACTTGCATTTCAAGGAAAGATCAAAAGCTTTGAATTTTCATACCAAGATTGTGAAAACATTTTGTTTTTGAACAAACACCAATTCACCCCCCCCCCTCTTGGTGTAAAACGAAGCCTACCTGTTTCCTAACAATTTTGATTTAGATAGGTTTCATATTCAGAAATCTATCATTTGGTCCGACCTGTCGGATCACGTCAAGAGAGAGAAGGAATGGAGGGAAAATTTAATGCATTAGAAGGAAGAATGTAGGGTAGGATGAACGTCTTGGAAGGCCAGATGGAAACAGTGGAGACGACGGTGGATAGTTTTAAGGTAGAGAAGATGGCGCTATGCCAGGAAATTAAAGAACTCACACGAGTTCTTGGACGACAAGGGCGGAATCAAGAACGCAATTTGGAAGAGAGCCAAGTTTCTGTAAACGAAAATCGAAGGGGAAGACGAGAGGGCTCAGACGACGAGTTAGAGTACGAAGGGAGTGAGGCATAACCCAATTAGGTGAAAAGGGTTTATTTACCGACTTTTGAAGGGCTTGACCCACTCGGATGGGCTTCTAGAGCGAAGAAATTCTTCGAGATACAAAATGTCACGGGAAGAGAGAAACTCATATTAGCCTACATATACATGGAGGGGAGTGCTAGTTACTGGTTCTGATTTTGGAGAGCCAAGGCAAAGAATCCTTCTTGGGAGGAATTGCAAAAAGCTCTAGTGAGGCGATTTGGGGGGTAAGACAGGGAGACTGTGTTCGAATGGCTCACTGTGATTAAACAGAAAAGCATGGTAGATGAATATATCTAGGAGTTTGAAATGTTAGTGGCGCAGATGAAGGAGGTGATGGAAGATCATTGGGGCGAATAAGGCCTGCAAGGCGATGTAGGGAGTCGAATAAGGCTGCACAACCCGCGAGACTTTCTCACCGTCATAGAAGTCGCGTGCGATATAGAGGAGGCACATCGAGGGGTGAAAACGAATGGAGGAATGATGGCCAAGAATGGTCAATCATGGGGGCGATATCAAGGGAGCATAGGGACGGTTACAAGATCGGAACCTTCCCGCTACGGTCAGGGTCGACAAGGGATCGCGGAGAATGATAGTGCGACCAAGAAAGAAGGAACCCTGGGCACGACGGTGTCGAAAGCTGGGAGCAACATGGTAAGCGACGCTCGCGGCAGAGGAGTGAGAAATTTTCCATATCCTGAGTACATCAAATAGAGGGAGGATGGAAGGTGTTTCCATTGTGGGGCCCTTTTAGTCTAGGCCATCGGTGCCCCGAAAGGAGTCTAAGGGTGGTGATTTTAGGAGAAGACGAAGAGGAAGAAGGAGATGAAGAAAAGTCGACAGAGGAGATGGCCCAAAAGCAAATGGAACTATCTTCATTCTCAACATGAGGCCTCACCCAACCCAAAATGATGAAAATGCAGGGTGGATGAGAGGAAGGAAGGTGTTGATTCTGATTGATAGTGGCGCTAGCCACAACTTCATCGCTCGGGAATTGGTAAAAGAGTTTGGAATACCAGTGGAAGATGCAGGACCCTATCAAGTGTGTCTTTGCGACGGACAAATGAAGGGAACCCAAGGGTGTTGCAGAGAAGTGTCGGTGACGATAGGAGAAGCAGAACTTGAAGAGCAATTATACTTGTTTGAATTGGGAGGAGTAAATTTGATACTGGGGTTGACTGGTTGGAAAAACTGGGGGAGGTGACCATTAATTGGGGAGCTCTAACAATGTTGTATGAGCACGAAGGAAAGAGGATACCGATTAAGGGGGATCCCACGCTAACTAGAAAGATAGTAGAGCCCAAGGCCTTGCTTAAGATGAAGGAAGTGGAGGTTGTCACTTTAGTTTGGAGTTTGGGGAGAACAGAGGTGAACAGGGAGGATGAGGATAATCAGGAATTGACGATGGAGCAAAAGGTAGAGTTGAAGCAGGTGTTGGAGCATTACCCAGAGGTTTTTGAGGAGCCTTGGGGCTTGCCACCGGATACCCTTGAAGGAAGGCAATGATTCAATCAATGTCTGACCTTATCGATATCCCCATATGATGGAGGGAGAGATTGAAAACCAAGTGGAAGAGATGCTGAGAACGTGAATAATACGACCCAACACGAGCCCTTATTCGAGCCTTGTAATATTGGTGAAGAAAAAGGATGTGAGTTGGCAATTTTGCATCGATTACAGGGCCCTCAATAGGGCTACCATTCCGGACAAGTTTCCGATTCCGGTTATAGAGGAATTGCTAGACGAGCTGAGAGTTGTGAGATACTTCTTGAAGGTGGACTTAAAGGCGGGCTATCATAAGATCCAGACGGGAGAGGAGGATGTTCAAAAAACCGTGTTTAGGACTTCAAGGTGTGAGATACTTCCCAAATTGATTGCAGAATTTCACTTAACACACACAGGAGGACATTCGGGGGTGTATAGGACGTATCAGAGGGTAGCTCAATCCTTGTATTGGATTGGCATGAAGAAGGATGTAATAGATTTTTTGGCCAGATGTCTCGTTTGCCAGTAGCATAAGTACTTGCCCCCATCTTCCCCAGGGTTATTACAACCTCTTCCAATACCGAATGCGATTTGGGAAGAGTGGAGTATGGACTTCATAGTGCGACTTCCTAAATCACAAGGCTATGACACTATTTTGGTTGTTGTGGATCGTCTAAGAAAGTATGGACACTTACTACCACTCGAGCATCTGTATTTGGCGCGAACAATTACATACATATTTTTTAAGGAAGTGATTAGGTTGCACGAGATACCCACTTCCATTGTGAGTGATCGGGACCCCTTATTTTTTAGTATTTTTTGGAAGGAATTATTCAAAATGCAAGGCACTCAGTTGAGGATAAGCACAGCATACCACCCGAAGTCGGATGGGAAAAATAAGGTGCTAAATAGGGTGTTGAAGGGCTATTTATGATGCTTTTGTTCTAAGCAACCGAGAGGGTGGTTTGCAGTTCTCCCTTGGGCTGAGTACTGGTATAATACCAGCTACAAAGGAGCGATAAGGTGTACCCCTTTTGAGACCGTATATGGAAGGATCCCTCCCTCATTGCACAGGTTTATACCGGGAGAGTCCTTAGTATAGGCTGTGAGTCAAGAACTGCAAACCGAGACGAAGCCTTGAGGCAGTTAAAGTTCCATCTAGAGAGGGCTCAGGAGATGATGGTGAGGCAAGCCAATAAGAGGAGGAGACCCGCGAATGTGGAGGTTGGAGATTGGGTATACTTGAAAATACGACCTCACAGACAGTCCTCAATGCCAACCAGACTTCATCCCAAGTTGGCAGCTAGATACTTTGGGCCATTCCAGATTATCCAGAAGGTGGGAGAGGTAGCTTACAAACTCCAGCTACCTAAGACTGCGCGCATACATCCAGTCTTTCATGTATCGCAGTTAAAGAAGGCGACAGGGGAGGAGACAAACACATAGAGGAGAGGAGATGGTGCAACACTTGTTAATAGAGTGGCAGGAAAGAGGTTAGGATGGGGCAACATAAGAAGATGATGTAATTATTAGGGAGCAGCATCCAGACTTTAACCTTGGGGACAAGGTTGATCTTCAAGTGGAGGGTAATAATAGGCCATGGAGAGTTTACGAAAAACGAAAGAAGAATAACTAATAATTAGTAGTAAGAGCCTAACTTTTTTTTAACAGTTAGAGAGGGCAGGAAAGGTTGTTGTATAAAGGTTGGGTTGTATCAGGGGGAAGGGATTTTTTTAGAACCTGATTGTTAACAGGCCATTGACCTGTTAAAGGGATTATGCCCCTAGATCTTGTATACACACACTATTCTTTCTTTTAATAATACACAATTCATCATATATTTCTCTATTTTCTTGGTGTGAGAGACTATGAGGGAATTCTTGATTGGGTTTCTTGTTCAGAAACCTATCAGCATATAACTCCTTTTGTATCAAATTAAACTCTTGCAGTAACCATAGTAGGGTGTTATCAGTTATAACTACCAGAATTTGTTTATCTGTTACTAGATAATTCCTATTGAGCCTGTACTACACACAATTCTGCTAACAGACGCAATCACTTTTGTACTATTCAGTCTATAATATAGAAGTATATTTTCTCTCTAATATAGTATCAATTATATAGGTTTTATAGCAAAAGTAGATAGTGCAGGGATCCTCAGTAAAAGATGATCTACAATCTCTCCTGGTGCGCCAGTTAAAGTCTTACAAGGAAGTACATTTATTGCTTCTTACCGAACCATTTCATGAGGTTTATTTCCCATTATCTTTGTTCTATAAACATGAGAATCTTAAAGACATTGGGAGACTGCAATAAGTGCCTTCTATCTCAATGATTTCATTGGAAGCTGAGGATTTGTGATGGGTTGTCGTGGCCCATACAAATTTGATTGCAAATTAGGAATGCAGTATAGACTAGGAAGTGACTCCTAGGTCGTCTCTCAAGGACCAAATGTGGCTCGAGAATTAGGTCAGACACGAAAGTGGGGGTTTCGAAAGTGTTTTTGTGATGAGACATGAACTAAATTAAAATGGAAATTAAATACAACCAAACATAATTGAAAACATTAAAATAAAAGAGGATGCTAAACCTAACACTGCAAAAAACAATTATCCAAACATAATTAAAACTATTAATATGCAACACTAAATTAAGAAGATGAAAAACAACTCAATATACAATGTGAAATAATTTAAGGCAAAAGAAATAAGCAAATATAGTTTTTTTCCACCAATTTCATGACCATAGTGCACCTCCCAAAAGAAAATGGAATTGTAATAAGCCTAAATTGAAGCTTGGCCGTGACTCCTAATTCTTTTCCCAAGAAATATGTCCTTCCAATTAAAAGTCCCAAAAAAAAAAATGAGTGCTCCAGCCGAGACACTCCTCCAACCATGTGGACCATGAATTACTCCAATTGAATTCAGCATGTGCTCTTGCTTCAAAAGAAATAAATAAAAGAAATGCTTGCACCGAAAATAAATGCAACCAAACAAGGACCGTGCAGNCAAAGCCAAATTTTAATTCCAACATGCGTAAATTCAATTTAGTCTAAACAACTCTAAAAGCTATTATGATGCAAGAGATAAATGAGNAAACCATGCAGCGCTATTCAAATGCAAAGTTTAAATTAAGGAAATCAAATGCTTATTGAAGACATCACCAATGCATATCTCACGGAACATCAATTAAAATAAATGCATGAACAATATAGATAAAAATAAAATAAGGCAGCTGCTTGAACATAAATTCATTCTAATATATAAGCTATAAAATTAGGTTCATGCGTAAAGAAATAAAAACAAAAAAAAAAAACTGAAAACCCTGTTGGAGCTCTANATTGCAGCCATGTGCACTCTCTATATTTCTCTTGAATGGCAATGAAAGGTAACGTCTAAGTGGGATGGCAGCTCTTCAAAAACGTTGTTGCAGCTGCTTAAATAAAATTGTCGAGAGATCCACTTCAATCCATCTTGCCNAGAATATTCATGTTGTTGCTGCAGCCAAAAAAATCCCTCGCCAAGAATGAATTTCTCCCCCTTTAATGAGTGACGGCTGGCTTCTCTTTCCAAGGTCATGTGTCTTCAAAAATTAGGGTGGGGTCCACCCTAAAATAAAAGGAAACCCTAGGTGCCAAGTCATCCTACTCTACAATTGGGCTTAGTCTACACTACCAAAAATTGGTCCAAAATTACAAAACTTGGTCTAAAAATTCTTAACCACTAAATTACAATTTGATTAATTCTAAACTACTAAATTAAAATATAACTAATTTTAAGAGAGTCTTGAATTATTTGGTCTCCTCCCAATGCTCCAAAATATATCTCCAAAATTTTCCCTGCAATTAAAAATGCAATTAATTAGCTTAGAAAATTCAAATTAATTAAAATAAGAATTTCCGATCAAATTAAGCATAATTAGGAAAAACGGGAAAATACCGGACAATTAAGCACAATTCCCTGATTAATTCTAGCACAATAAACTAAGTAAAGTCGAGAAAATATTGACTCATCAATTTGGCAATTCGTTTTCTTCAAGGATACACAACAGTTCCTGTGTGAAAAATTTAGAGGATTTGGCAGGCTAAAAGGCATTACTGATAATCTCAATTGGTGGTTATTTAGTGTATCTTTGTGGAAATGTGGAATGAAAAGCTCCAATCGTTATTGGTCATTGGTTTCCTCTTAGGTTCATTTAGATTATTGATGTTTGTTAGTTAGTTAGATCTGTTAAGATTACTACTTAGAAGTAGTAATCTGTTTGTTAGTTTGGTTAATCCCCTTTCCCTCTTTTTCCTAACATATTTAAAGGTTAGGTTTTTCTCTTTTCAAATGTAATCAGAAACAATCTACACACAGTAATAATAAAAGTTTTGTTTCTCTTACCTTCTGACGGTGCCTTTCCACCGATCCAATTTCTTCATTCTTATCTCAACCCCCATACTGGAATGCTACCCTAGAGATCTCGTGATCTTCCTCTCTCACATGGAGCAGCTTCGCGTTTCTTCTTTGAGCGTCTATTTCGAAGTGTAGCCACCACGCGTTATCTGTCTCTTGCGTGGGCCTTTATCTTTTAGGCCTCCTTTATAATAACATTAGGTTGTACTCTAATATGATATCAGAGCAGCACCTTTCTTGAATTGTTCTTAGCCTGATGGAAAAACAAGATCCCACCACTAACCCCTCTAGCGCGTTTTATCTTCATCTTGGAGAAAATCCAGGTTTCACTCTCATTTCCCATATTCTAAATGAAACCAACTATTCATCTTGGACCAGAAATTTGAAAAGAGCCATTCTCTCCAAAAACAAGCTTAAGTTCATTGATGGCTGTTGAGATTGTTGACAACACAAACTCTATATCAATCTAGCTTTTGATGATGACAACACTTTGCTTAATAACAGTACATGTGTTACTACATTACATGTTCTTATGCTGCACTGATTGTTATAGATGTTGAACATGTTTTGATGTACTATGGTGTATGTTCCTATGTTGAGTGTTTAATATATATCTGTGGAACATGCTTACATGCTTATGTGCAATACAAACTGCTTTATCAAAAATATTTTACGGCACATTTTGTAAAGTGAAAAATCACAAGCACTTTTATGAACTTATAACTGTGTGACAAAGTTATAGTACAGTGGAATACATTAGTAATGGATTCGACTATTCTAAAACCTTTGTATAGATTTTGAGAATCAGTGATAAGTGATGTTTTGAGCTGAAAAGAATTTCAAAGTGTTTTTACATGTGTCAGTCGACTTTGTCCAGTGTACATTCGACTGTATCTTTGATTTGTTTTGGAATTCTGTTATGCTTGTGCGCTCCAATGGCTATATTTTTAAAAGTTAGTTAAGCATTGATGACTTGGTCAACTGTATTAAATGTGTGTTGATTTTTTGTTGACTGAGAGCCTCGATGTTGACTGTCTGTTATAACTGTAATAATACAGTCGATTGAATTAGTAGGCTATTCGACTAAGAAACAATCTGACTGACAGAAAACTATAAATACGTTGAACACGAGTTGTTTAGAGACTTTTGACGCTCTAACATTTTCATTTCTTGTTTCAGATTGAATTCTCTGTTAACAGCTCGAAGAATTCTCCAAGAAGACAATGGAGATCTTTCTTGAGAGAGATTCAAAGGGAGAGAGTTTGCACGCTCACTGTGTGATCAGAAACTGCACAAAGAAGGTGCTTCTTGATTGATCATTGAAGGCTTGGCATCCTATGAAGTCTGCTACATTCTGTGAAGGCTTGGCATCTTGTGAAGACTGCTATGTTGAGGCTTGGCATCCTGTGAAGAGTGCTGGAATTTACACGTTGAGGATTGTTCGACGTAGGTTCAGATTGCAGAAGAAGGGATTCTTGCTGCAAGTCTGGTTTTGGTTATTGCAACTATATTTTGGTTTTGGGTTAGATAGGAGATTTATATTTATCCTCAAAAGCCTCACGCAAAAATATAAATCTCCTCTCTAACCCAAAACCAAAATATAGTTGCAATAACCAAAACTAGAATTGTAGCAAGAATCCCCTCTTCTGCAATCTGAACCCACGTCGAACAATTCTCAACGTGTAACCAACACTCTTCACAGGATGTCAAGCCTAACATAGCAGACTTCACAGGTTGCCAAGCCTTCAATCAACACAGCAGTCTTCACAGGATGCCAAGCCTTCGATGATCAATCAAGAAGCACCTTCTTCGTGCAGATAATGATCAAGCAGTCAGCGCAATTGCCTTCTCCCTTTCAATCTCTCTCAAGATAGATCACCATCGTCTTCTTGGAGAATTCTTGGAGTTGTTAAAACAGAGAATTCAATCTGAAACAAGAAATGAAAATGTCAAATCATCAAAAGTCTTCTCAATCGAATAGCCTACCAATTCAGTAGACTGTATTAAAATAGTTATAACAGACAGTCAACATATAGGCTCTCAGTCAACAAAAATCAACACACATTCATTACAGTTGACCAAGTCATCAATGCTTAACTAACTTTCAAAAATATAGTCGTTGGAGCATGTAAGCATAACAGAATTTCAAACAGATCAATAACATAGTCGAATACGCATTATACAATGTCGATTGACACATGTAAAAACACTTTGAAATTCTTTTCAACTCAAAACATCACACAACACTGATTCTCAAAATCTGTACAAAGGTTTTAGAATAGTCGAATCCATTATAGGTGTATTCGACTGAACTAGAACTTTGTCACAAAATTATAAGTTCATAAAGGTGCTTGTGATCTTTCACTTCCAGAAATGTGAAATAAAATGTTTTTGATCAATCAGTTCATATTGCACATTTCCATACAAGCATGTTCCACAAATATATCACACAATCAATCATAGGAACATACATCACAGTACATCAAAACATGTTCAGCAGATATGAAAATTAATTCAAAATAAGAACATGTAATACTGCAACATGTGTACTATTATTAAGCATTGTGTTGTCATCATCAAAAACTAGTTTGATATAGAGTTTGTGGTGTCAACAATCTCAACAGATAATGCCAAAGATTTGTGGGAAGAACTTAAAGAAAGGTTCTCTAAGGAGACTACTTCAAAATTTCAGATTTGCTACAAGATATTCACTCCATCAAACAGGGAGAAAGAAATATCAGCCAATATTTCACTGACTTGAAGATCCTTTGGGAAGAATTAGAGTCTTTAAGACCCATACCCTACTGCACCTGCAAAACCCCATGTACTTGTGATTTGTCTAGAGTTTCTCTAAAATACAGAGAGGTGGAACACGTTATTTGCTTCCTAAAAGGCTTAAATGATACCTACCATATTGTTTGGACACAAATTCTTTTAATGGAATCTCTTCCCAACATCAACAGGGTTTTTTCTCTTCTTATTCAGCAAGAAAGACAAGAAAAACAGCATCCTAGAGCTATCAATCAGAATGACACTTTCAAGATCTTAGCCAGCACCACTGACAAATCTAACTAGAAGCCTCAAGGGCGTGGCACTAGCTCACGTGGACAAGGAAGAGGAAGAGGGAGAAATCCCAATTATGGCAAACAATGTTCCCATTGCCATAAGATGAATCACACGGTTGATGAGTGTTATTCCAAAAATGGCTACCCACCATGGTACAAGAAAAATGACAACTACAACAGTCGAGACTAGGGAGGACAAAACGAATGGAGCTATGCTAATGTCTGCAAGGATGATTCTACTTCTATCCAAACACAGAATTCTCCACAAGATAATAACAACAATAATTTTATGCAAATATTTACCCCTGAACAGATGCAGAATCTACTAAAGATGATAGAGGGCACTGATAACCCCTCACACACTATTAGCCAAGTGCAAAGAAACACTTCTAGAGACAGCCCAGATGATTTTTCTTGGATTATAGATACTGGGGCCACTGATCATGTGAACCATGAAAGAAAACATTTTATTACTTTTCATAAAATCAAACCCATATTTGTCAAGCTTCCTAATAACTCCATAGTTACAGCCCAGCATGCTGGAACTGTCTAATTTTCAACTAATTTCATAATTTTTAATGTTCTTTATATTCCAAAATTTTCTTTTAATCTTATATCTGTTCAAAGTCTAACTAGGGACCTAAATTGCATTATAACCTTTTCCTTTAAGACTTGACAGATACAGGACAGTTCTACCTTGAAGATTATTGGGCATGCTAATGTTTACAAAGGACTGTACTATCTTAAATTTTTTCCTATTTTTAGTCAGGACTATGTTCCTAAATCTGTTCTTTCTTGTAAACATGTTAATGATGATTTGTGGCATTATAGACTGGGTCACCCTGGCCACAAAATCATAGAAAAAATGTAAAAATTTTCCTTATGTTCAAATGTCATCTAAAATTGTTTGTGATATTTGTCATTATGCCAAACAACATAAACTTCCTTTTTCTCGAAGCACCACTGTTTCTACTAATTGTTTTGAATTGATACATTGTGATATATGGGGCTCTATCTCTATACCTTCTATACATGGGCATAAATACTTTCTTACCATAGTTGATTATTACAGTAGACACACTTGGGCCTTTTTGATGCACAATAAAGGTCAAACTAGAGATCTTTTGCAGAATTTTATTTTAAAAATTAAAAATCAGTTTGGGAAAACTATTAAGACTGTTAGATCTGATAATGATCCTGAATTTAATTGTGTTGCTATGTATGATTCTCATGGTATTGAGCACCAGAAAAGTTGTGTAGAGACCCCCCTACAAAACTCTATTGTTGAACGAAAACACCAACATATATTAGATAAAACTCGCAGCCTTCTTTTTCAATCCAGTATACCTACTGCCTACTGGTCTTATGTTGTATCTCATGCCATTTATTGATAAATAGATTACCCACATCTGTTCTGAATGGTAAGACTCCTTTTGATTTGATATATGACAATCCTCCCACCTATTTGAACTTAAAAACCTTTGAATGCCTGTGTTTTGCTTCCATTTTAGAGCACAATAGACATAAACTTGATTCTAGAGCTAGAAAAGGTGTATTCTTAGGTTATAAAAATGGTGTAAAAGGATATATTATACTTGATGTTAGTACTAGAGAAATATTTCTAAGTAGAAATGTCATCTTTTATGAAAACATTTTCCCTTACAAAGATCAACAGAATAATGAGGCCAACTATGCTGACAAAGAGATTGAAAGTATCTAGCCTAATGATCTTTTGAATGGGCAAAACTGTGACAGAGCTGAAAATAACTGCGACAGAGTTGACAGAGCTAAAAATAACAGAACTAACAATGGAGATGAAAATGGAGATCAAGAATAAAGAACAGATCATAGTGAAGACATCACCAACACTAGCTCTAATCATACTGATGATGGAGAAGATCACAGTTCGAGAAAATCCACTAGAATTAAAAGGGTCTCCGGGTATCTAAATGATTACATACATCAGGTCAATCATTCTTCAACCAATTTTCTAGATGCAAGAAATAATTACAAAACTCCTTATCAAATTTCCAATGTTCTATCTTATAACTCCTTGTCGAAAAGGCACCTAAATTACACTTTGGCCATATCTACCAATAGTGAGCCTAAATCCTATAATGAGGCAAAAGACAACCATGAATGGGTTACAGCCATGCAGAAAGAACTAAAAGCATTACAAGACAATGGCACTTGGCACTTAACTAAACTCCCTCCTGGAAAAAATGCAATTGGTTGCAGATGGGTGTACAAAATTAAGCATAAGGCTGATGGCACCATAGAAAGGTATAAAGCTCGCTTGGTAGCTAAGGGATATAACCAGGAAGAAGGTATAGATTTTTTGGACACTTTTTCTCCTGTTGCTAAACTCACTACTGCCAGAATTCTTCTTGCTATTGCTGCCTCAAAAAATTGGCATCTACATCAACTGGATGTAGATAACGCCTTTCTACATGGGGACCTAAATGAAGAAGTTTATATGGAACCACCACCAGGGCTGAACATTCATACCAAAGAACAGGTTTGTAGGTTAACTAAATCTCTATATGGGCTGAAACAGGCTAGTAGACAATGGTTTGATAAATTGTCCTCTTTCCTACTCTCTGTTAATTATATTCAATCTAAATCTGACCATTCCCTTTTTACTAAGAAGACATCCACAAATTTCACAGTTCTCCTTGTGTATGTAGATGATATTATTTTGATAGGAGATTCTATCACAGAAATAAACCACATAAAAGCTCTTCTTCATCAAGCTTTTCGAATAAAAAACCTAGGAGAGCTGAAATACTTCCTCGGCTTTGAAGTTGCCAGATCTAAGAAAGGGATACACCTATGTCAGAGAAAATATGCTCTGGACATTCTTGAAGAGACACGAATGCTAGGATGCAAGCCCTGCACTACCCCCTTTATAAGTGACACCAGTTCCTGATATAAAACAGAAAATTACATGGCCAATCCTAACTCCTATTGCAGATTAATAGGGAAGTTACTTTATCTCACTAATACTAGACCTGATCTATGTTTTTTTGTTAACCTTCTTAGTCAATTTGTTCAATCCCCTACTGATTATCATTATCGGGCTTTACAACACATGCTCAGATATATTAAATCCAACCCCTCACAAGGCCTTTTCTTTGCTGTTAATTCTCATATCCAAATAAAGGCCTTTAGTGACTCAGACTGGACTACTTGTCCTAATACTAGAAGATCAACCACTGGATTTTGCATCTTCCTTGGACCCTCACTTATATCGTGGAAAACTAAGAAACAAAGTATTGTTTCCAGGTCTTCTACCAAAGCTGAATATCGAGCCTTGGCTGCTACCGTATGCGAAATACAATGGATTAATTATCTCCTACAAGATCTCAATGTTGAGACCACTACCACTGTTGCGCTCTATTGTGACAATAAATCTACCATACATATTGCTCACAATCAGCGCTTTCACGAAATAAGCATATTGAACTCGATTGTCACATTGTCCGCGAAAAGATTCAAGCCAACCTTCTTCATCTCCTCCCCATCCGCTCCAACGATCAGCTCGCTGACATCTTCACGAAGCTTCCTCATCCCGTGCGCTTCCATTTCATCATTCCTAAACTTGGATTGGTAAACATAAACAATTCAGCTTAAGAGAAAGTTATCGATGTTTGTTAGTTAGTTAGATCTGTCAAGATTACTACTTGTTTGTTAGTTTGGTTAATCCCTTTCCCCCTCTTTTTCCTAACCTGTTTAAAGGTTAGGTTTTTCTCTTTTCAAATGTAATCAGAAACATTTTACACATAGTAATAATAAAATTTCGTTTCTCTTACCTTCTGACGCTGCCTTTCCACCGATCCAATTTCTTCATTCTTCTCGCAACCCCCGTACTGGAACGCTGCCCTAGAGATCCTGTGATCTTCCTCTCTCACATGGAGCAGCTTCGCGTTTCTTCTTCGAGCGTCCATTTCGAAGTGTAGCCACCACGCGTTATCTGTCTCTTGCGTGGACCTTTATCTTTTGGGCCTCCTTTATGATAACATTGGGCTGTACTCTAATATAAATTGAGCAGTTCAGCTTGCTTCCTTGTACTGTTTTGTTAGTCTTCTTTTTAGGAGGTATATTTTGCTAGATCTTCAGCCAAATTGACACGCAGTGTTGCATGTTCCTTGTTGTTAGCCATTTTTTCATTTTTGTATGTTTCCTGTGGATTTGTTTTCCTTGCATTTGTACCTTTTTCTATCTTGACAAGTTCTTGTAAAATAATTAACCTCATATATGTGAGAGAGGACACCTTTTCCTACAATCCTTTATTTTCTTAAAATAATTTGTAAATAAATCGTTTTATTATATATCTGTGGAGATTTTGAAAGTCAAATTCAGTATTGATGGTTGCAGGTTAAAATTCAGAGGATCTTCACTTTATACTTCTGACGTTTTGATTGGTTTTGCATTGTTGAGACTGCTACTTCTAACATTTTAACTGGCTTTGCATTATTGAGATTGCTGCAAAGGTATTTGTATTGATCAGATTATCTTATATTGATATATAAAGTGGATTATACACTTATAATTTTATCAAAACTTTATTTATCTTTCTCTTGTGGAATTGTCCAAAAAAATATGAAATTATTAAGGAAAATATTGCCACTGATAATATCATTGAATTTCATCTGTGATATTTCTCCTAAACTTGTGATGATCATCTTATTTAAGTTGAGTTTTTATTACATTAAAAGCAGAAATTATAGGAAACGCATATATGTCAAAATGACTTACCTAGGACTAGTATTAAAGCTTAACCATTCCTTTTTCTGTTCTTTGGGTTGATTTGGCACTGGTGGTAAGTTGTCAGCATCATATGTAATTCATGTAACATGGTTGATGAAGATCTTCTATTGCCCAACTTTCAGTCCAATTATTTCATATGTAGTCATTGTATGAAATTCTAATAACTAACTCAGCAGTCTTCACAGGGCTTCTTTTTGACCTTTGGATTTTGTATCACTGGTCTTTGAAAAATACTTCTTTAGGATGACATGGGTCATATGGTTTGCAGTAATCATTTTCACTATTATTAGAGCTCCTTTGACATTATCATATCGGCTACTTCGTTTAGTCACTTTCTATTTCTATATTGTTTATCTCGTTATATAAGTATATGTTCTTCTTTTAATTAAACTAATTAGAATGTGTGATTGCCTGCAAAGTCATGCTTAAAATATTGTTCATCACACTAGTTTCGTTGATGTAGATGCTTCAAACATTTTTTAGCGTACAAGAATAATGGATCATGAACGGAAGAATATTGCTGTTGTCGATAAGTCAAATGCGGAGAGTTATATACATTGAATTGAAGACTTCCTTGGACCCCATGAAAGGTACATATGAACCCTGCTACTATTTTCCTTGTTAGCTTGTTTTCTTTTCCTTCATTTGAATCTTTTGCTGCATTGTTTTACTTTTCGTGGTTGGATCTTTTTCTTGAAACTGAAGTAATGGAATCAGTTCTAAAGTGTTGAAGCTTTGATAATGATAAGAAAGAAGTTCCACGTAATGGTTCATTTGTCCAATGCAAGCCAGTGGAAGAATATTATCAAGTGCATTTTACGACGACTTTGATTTTTGCTAAGATCCTATTGCTTAAGTCAAGCATGATGTGGATACCATGCTTGAATCAATTAAATATTTTCATAGTGAGTTCAACATTAAGAGATAGAACGTTCTTCCATGTCTTTTTCAAATATCACTGTCTACTGCGTTCCAGTGTACACTGAAAATGTATTGGTATTAATTTGTGATGGAAAATGAATCATACTTTTGAAGCACAAGTGTGGACTAAAGTAGAAAGACTAACTACCTAAATGTCTTAGTAGTCAAAATGTATCTTGAAAGTTACTGCAGTGCTTCACAAACTATATATGTTTATCTAATATAGGTTTGGTTTTTACCCCCATCATTTTACTTCTCTAGACATCATTGTTATAAGTGTGAAATTAGTTTAATGGAGCTAGGTCTTAGGTAAATTTGATGCATGCATAATCAGTTCTAGAAGGATTAATATTCTACATGCCATGTTTTGCCTATGTTCGAAACAAAGTAAAATTTTGTTTATGCAGTCCATGATATTCTTGAGTCTATTGAAGTGAAACTGAAAAAACACAAGTATCAATGAAATAAGAGTTCATTCGTATAAAAAGATTGATTCCACTATTTTTACTTAAAACTTTAAAATAATTAATTAATAAATATTTCGTCTTTATACAATATTTTACTTTCATATATAAAGGATTGATTTTACTGTTTCTACTCAAAACTTTAAAATAATAAATTAATAAATCTTTCGTCTTTATATAATATTCTACTTTCATATATAAAGGATTGATTCCACTATTTCTACTCAAAACTTTAAAATAATAAATTAATAAATCTTTCGTCTTTATATAATATTCTAGTTTCGTACTTCTATTAAATGTGAAATTGTCTCTTGATTCCTAATCCATATTAATCACAAGTTTTTCTGCATAAACTTAATTTTTTAATAAAATAAAACGTTTTCTTTATGGTGCAGGTTCTACAATGAGGTAAAAAGCTAGAGAACTGATTGTTTTTTTAGTACCACTACTACAATTATTAACCCAATGTTTTCCACACATTTTACAACGACTTAAAGTCATTTTTGTTACATGTTAGTGAAGAGATATATGATTTGACATGACATTTGAAATGAACAATTTGATACACTAGGATGACAAGACCTTTGTGGTATGGGGTGAAAGGATGTGATCATATAATAAATAACATACTAAAAAAAAGAATGGTGTAGGTTGTTTATTGTGGTGTAGTTGAACAGGATAAAGAGGTTTTTGGGAAGATAAAACGTGAAAACAGCCAAAAAGTACAAGTTGCAAAATGTAGTTTGACGTTGATTTATGATGCTCATCAAGTGTTCAATTTAATCTTTTGCAGCACTTTGGTTGATTATTTTGATTGATACTTGCTAATTGTCCTACTTGTTTTGTATTGTGGTTCTAAAGTATGTGGATACCCACCACAAGTTCAACTACTTGCATTTCTCATTACTTTGTTGTGAACAAAAATCTTGTGTTAGGGGTTTAAGTACCATTGAATCTGCCACAAGGCATTATATGCATGCTAATATAATATCTAAACTATTTGAAAATCAATTCAGCATTCAATATCTTTTCTCTTCTTTTTTTTCAAGTGAAAATGACATGTTAGATATGTTTGAATAAACTTTTACTGGAGAACTTCTTGGAGAAAATAAATAAATTCATAATTTTTTCATTTTACTTTTTTAATTCAAGTACCTTTAATTTATCATGAAGTATGTATTTTTTTTCATGTTTTTCCTTTGTTTAGAAGCCTTTAGGAGAAAATGTTTGCCCATAATATATTTTTGATGAAAGACTAATCATCTAGAATTAGTAGATAATTTATTGGGAACCTCAATCTACTTTTTGTGTGTTTATTTATGTTAGAAGTCGGTTCTAGGCCTAACTCAACCCCACAAAATCGACTTGTAAGGTGAAGTCTGCATCCCACTTATATATTATAAATTGGTCTTATCTCTAGTCGATGTGGGACTTCTCTATAGGTCTGATATCATGTTAGAAGTGGGTTCTAGACCTAACTCAATCCCAGAAAACCGGCTTGTAAGGTGAGGTCTGCACCCCACTTATATATTATAAATTGGTCTTATCTCTAGTCGATGTGAGACTTTATTAAAATTTAAAGAATAATTCTGATGTATTATTTCAAGGAATAGAGTACCATATATATACATACAAGGATCCTATAATCCTTCATCTATTAAAGGAAAAACATATGCACAAATCTGGACAAATTATAATAATATCTAAAATATAATTAACATAATATTTTATTGTCTAGTATCCTTTAATAGAATATTTGGCATATCTTAATAATTTTCATAGTTTTTGCTTTTGTGGGAATTTTTGTTGTTAATGCAAGTGACTTTATAAGACCATAAAAATATCTACAAAGCTAAAAACAGAAGGGTTGAGTTAGGTTTCGTAAAACTTTGGTCTTGTCTAATTTTTTTTAAGTCTTCGAACTTGGTCTATTTATTTGATATTGCCCTATTTTGAACCTTGACTTTTTAAAAGCATAATCTGATTTGACAGTTTTTTTAAAAGTCCAATGGTAAGACTTTTTTTAAAGGTTGAAAAATGCCTTTAAATTAGTGGGCCTTAGTTTACCTGTAAATTCTCAAGTTATCTTTAGATGAGTAAGAATATAAGTTTGTACATTATAATATTATTCTTTATCTCATTTTTTCTGTGGTTCAATTAATGTACACATCTCAAGGTATATTATGAAAATTTCTATTCTAACAACCATTTTCTCATTTCATAAACGATTAACTGTACTCTTTCAATATTATGACGAGTGCAAATTAAAATATGGCAATAATTTATGTGTAATAGTACTTGAAAATATTAGACATAAAATATTAGATTCGCAGAACGTGAAAAGAGATGATCCAAATGATTCGTACCTGCATTAGTCAAAATTTATGGTCATCTACAAACTTCTGAATAGAAGTATATTTGATTTATAATATAATAAAAAGTAATCTTAATGTAGAAGTTTTAATTACATTATATGTATTTGAATTTTGATTAATAATTGTGGTAGTTGAAGATGGGTTTAGTCTTCAATAACTATATGCTATTTATTAATATAAGAATTAACAATAATATGAAATTGAATTTGAAGGACTTCTCATATTGTATATTTAAAATTCCTAGTGATTCTTTATAATTTATATTAATATTAAGTCTTAATAATACTTTTCATTTTATATTTATAATAATTATTTAATATTGCTTTTTATTTATATTTATCTAGATGTGGTTCTTATATATAAGAAAACTCAATGTGAATTTTAAGGAAAAATGATGCTGATCCAAATTAAGTTTATCTAAAGAAAATTAGGAATCCAAAAATTGAGAAAAAAAGTATTAATTAAAAAATAAATAGAAAAAAATTGTGAGAACCAGAGAGTAATAGAATTGATAACATGTTTTTAATGATGGAATTATGTTATTTTAATAATAAAATGCTAAAAATATAAATAGAATTTCTATTCATGATTCTTATTATTTAAAACATATATCATCTTTCTAAAACTAGTTATCTAAGATCTTTCTAAAACTAGTTATCTAAGGATTTTTTATCCTCTCTTAGTGTAATAATTATTGGGTCATCTCAAAAAGTGTAAGTGATTACTACAGGAAGGTTTTCATTTTTATCTGATCAATTATTGTTAAAGAGTAAGTTAACTTATGTTTTTTTTCCCTCTATTTTATCTATTTTTTTATGCATTTGAGTTTAGTTGTGTCACATGTATCATCCACGTCTTCCATTAGGTTCTTTATCAATCAATGGTTCTAACGACGTACCTTAATCATAATTTTGTAATTTGTAGGAACGGATAGAGATATTTGATATGTGGAAGTTGTTTGTGTTCTTTAAGGTTGTTTGAGCTCCTAACATGTAAGGGAACCTAACCACCACATTTTAATTTATTATGATGTTCATAATATGTGTTATATATTTGAAATAGTGTGAAATTAGTAGTTTGAAGTGGTAAAATACTATTATGACTGCTTGATGAATGTTATTAGTTTTGGATGAATGATGAGGGTTAGGAATTGTTGTTTTGTTATGGTACAATTATTTGGGTGTTTGGGTTTGGAATCTTATGGTTTGGTATGAGACAATTATGATGAAGTTGTTTGTTTTATTTCACTTGTTTTGATGGTTTGACTTAATAACATTAACAACATAAATGGTGGTTATGTTGTTGTATGTTTAAATGGGTAAAAGGTTAGGATATTGGTTAAAAATGGGTCTAGTAGTGAGGGTTTGACAGTAAAATCCGATGGGAGTTTTTCCTTGAGTGAAATCCTATGTCATTTAAGACTTGGATAGCTTCTTGTTTTGTTGAAATTCGATATTTAAGTATGCTAAGTTTGTGGTTGAGTTATGGTAAGTGTTGGTTTGATCTAATGGACTGAGTCATTGACTAATTAAGCAAATTGATATCCAATCCAAGGTTTAAACATGTTTTTCAAACAATCACAAGGATGAGGATACCGATTCGGTCATTTGGATAAGATTGTAGTACACACAAATCAAGAATCAAAGCTACTAATTTCTGATGAGGCATTGAGGGGTTGGGAGTGGCACTAAGATATGTAAAGTGAGAGAGCCAGTGGGCTCCAGGATACTGAGTGACCAATTTAGGCGCTGAGCACTGTAAAGACAGTGAGTTCTTTGTGTTCTGGGCGCTGAGGGGCACTCTGGGTTGTTGAGCGCTCCAAAGTCAGTGGATTCTCCATTTGTTGGACGTTGAACGATAATAAGTGGCGCTAAGTGCCACTTCTCCTCTGTAGGTTTGGGTCCTGTTTCTCCGTAATTCGTTGGGTGAGGGATCTTGCTCTCTAAGCGTTCTTTGTGTCCATTCTTTTCGTATTTATGTGTTTTATGAATTCTTGTTTGGTTTGAACTAGGTTATATGGATTTAAGATCTAGTTATTTGTAATTGTTGATGTTTTATCGATGGTAAATATGGAATTGTGTATGGATTAAGGATGTGGTGAAAGGGAGTTCCAAAGGGAAATCCTTGTTGTTGTTCTATAGTGTGAAGTATTGATGTAGGAGCTCTAAAATGGGGATGATCTTGATACTCTAATAATCATCCAAGCTCAAGTAGAGAAGGGTGGGTATGTAGTGAGGAGTAGCAGGAGATCTGTAGTCTAGTTACTCTTCTTTGGGCCATAGATGTTTGATAGATTAATCTTGTGTGGTAGCTTGGATGGTCAAGTTGTTTCATTACACAAATGTAGGTTCCCTAAAGAATTATCAATACTTGTATCTGGAATTTCAAGTCTAGAATTGATGTGCATGATTATGTATTAATTGAATTAAGAGTATATATATATATATATATATATATATATATATATATATATATATATAT
>NC_028351.1:24169694-24174888 GCF_000741045.1 Vigna radiata var. radiata | reverse complement strand
ATATATATATATATATATATATATGTGTGTGTGTGTGTGTGTGTGGGCGCGCATGTGTGTGCACGCGTGTCTACGTGTGTTGTTTTGTAAAGTTTGGGTAATTGTAATGTTATATGCTTTCCTTTTAATAAGTCATTCTTATTTATAAAATTATTTAAGTAATGTTAAAACTATTGAAATAGGATGTTAAAAAAAATTATTAAATTATTATTTTAAAAGTACTTTTAAATTTAATATAAATTTGGTAATTTCAATTGACTTCCTATTAAAATTTTATAGTTTATTGAATACTGTATAAATTTAAATTTATCAATTGATTTTTTTAACTTAATGTTGTGACCGTCAATTGCTAATGTGCTTATTATTTTGTTAGATTGTGAATTACGGGCACATGTAATTTATTATTTTATTATTTTAAAATTTTATAAACTAGAATTTTATAATTTTAAAATTTTAAAAGTTTATTATTTGATAGGTCATCACTAATGAGTATAGTCTAATTTTATCATCATCCACGATACATATTCATACGAATTAAATTTAAATGAAATTTTAATTTCTTTTACTATAATTCCACTTTAACTAAATTTAAAGGTACAAAATTTATTTTGTACAAAAATATATATGATGAAATTAGACAGTATTTATTATTGGAGTTATATTAAATTATAAAATTATTATTTATAAAATTTTAAAATTACAAAATTACATGTGACGGTAAAAACATATTATTAAGTTAAAAAAATTATAATTTAGTAAGTATTTTATAGATTATAAAAATTTATTAAAGACTCAACTGAAAGTTATTAAATTTATCCAAACCTAAAAAATAATTAGGCCATTAAATTTTTAATATCACCCATGATACAATATAAAATACTGTCAAATGTTTTCTTTGTGTTTAGTATTTATTTATTTCTGTAAGAACCTAGAAAATTGAGTAATAGAGTAGATAGGTGTATTAAAATAAAAAGACCGATTATTTTACTTTAAAATAATCTTATAATATAAATATAACTTTTATAAACATGATTTATTATTTTAAGAACACTTCATCTCTCTAGAACATTATTGCTCACAGTTCTCTGACTTCTCTCTAAGATTTCTTTCTACTGAGTTATTTGTTCGACGATTAGGAGGTGCCTAGGCGATCCTGGCGTCGAGGGTTACGATCTTAACCGATCAGTTTCTTGTCTTTCAATTGGTAAGTCGTTTTACCCTTTATTTCGTGCATTTTGGGTTGTGATCATGCAATCTCTATTGGTTGCATGTACCTTGAGCTTTTCCTCTTCAGTTCTCAGTTTAATTCTAACTCTAAGAGCTATTCTTTATCACCAATTAGTGGTTTGTAGGTTTTTGTCGAGTTTCCTTGCGATGCAAGGTACTGTTGAGGTGATTCTGTGAGCTGGGTTGTGATCTTTGAGGTAAGGAAAGCTAGATTTCTATTTGAAATTGTAGTATGATATGTGCATGTATTGAACTTTGTGTTTTGGTACTGTTTGAGTTGTAATTTGGTTTTGTGTAGCTTAAATTATGTGTTCTTTGAATACCAAATGATGAAGCTGTGAAATTTTGATTGTGAACTGAATTGGATGGTGTGTGCAACTATAATTGAACATGTATGAGGTGTGTAATCTATTATATCAATGAGTAGATAGGAAAGGAAGTAAATTATGCATGTTTTGAGTCATTTTAGAGGGAGTGGAGTAGTGAATTTGAGAGTTAGGGGATGGACTCAATTAGGCTGTTGGGATAGTTTAGTAAGTCTATTGTGACTTGTTTGAGTCATTCAAATGGTTAAAAACATGTTCAAAATTGTAAATCTGATTTTGGGTCCATAAGTTGAGGATTTTGATGTTTTAGAGTAGAAATTGAGTTGTAAACAATATAGATTGATGTTAGGAAGGTTTAGAATCACTTAGACAACTCTAATTAGATATATATCGCAATCTAGGAATGTTAGAAGTTGGTAAAAGCAGTTAGAATTGGTAATTGGGTCTTGAGTTGCATAATTCTGCAGAATTTCATACTGTAGATTATGCAGACTCGTTGAGCGAATGGATTCGCACAACGAGTCTTCCTGGCATAATGCTCTTTACCAGGGCATTTGCACAGCGAATTAGTGCGTTGTGCGAATGACTAAAGAGGTTGCTCTTTGTCTGTGTAGAGCAAATGGCCTAAGTTCGCACACCTCTAGTTTCGCTCAACGAGACCATGCGCAGAGCAAATTGCCTAGGTTCTTCGGTCTATTCTTTCTTTCTTTGTTCTTATGTGATTTAAATCCAGTATTGGATTGAGTGTTTGAGTATGTATGAATGTGTGTTAAAGTAATGAATTGACTACGTCATATAATTTGTATCAAGGTGAAGGTAGATTTCCAAAGTAGAATCTTTTGGTCAGATTTCAAGTGTTCTTTAGAATGAAAGCAGGAGCTCAGTATTGGGGTTATTATGAAACTCCAATGGTCTTTCATTCTCACATAAGGAAGATTGAACCATGTCGTGAGGAGTAGCAGGAAATCTTAGTCTTAGAGGCTTCCAGTATGCTCCAAGGCGTTGTACAGAATAATCTCGCGAGTGTGGTATGTAACATCCGATATTTTGAGATATCATGGAGCAATTTTTTTCATAACCTTTCTATAAAACATTTATGAAACATAACCATAAATATTGTTTAGAAATCTCAATATATCACTTTTACATAAAAATGCCAAATCAAAAAACTTTTAAAAATAAATAACAAGTCCCCGAACATAACATCCCAACTCTCGTCAGCTACTCAGATCCAATCTTATCTGCAAACCATCTACTCCCGTACAAGTACGACCATCGTAGGTGGAAACCACAACCACAACTTTTAGGGTGAGTAACCAGAATTTTCTTAACATACAATATACAATTATATTAACCACCTTAATAACCAAATCCTAAACATATATCACCACAACATTAACATAATAACATTAACATCACANTCTTAACATACAATATACAATTATATTAACCACCTTAATAACCAAATCCTAAACATATATCACCACAACATTAACATAATAACATTAACATCACAATAATAAGCTCACCACATTGNCATCACCACCCAATGGTTTATTGCCTTTACACTACCACATCACCTAATCCCCAAAATCAATTCATTATGAGTCACACGACATCCTCTTCCCGTATCACACATCCAAATAAAATCTTTTTCCCGCATCACCCGGACGAAGATTCACCACTATTAGACCATCCTCTTCTCGCATTACACGGCCGAAGAGAATTTCTTTCCCGCATCACACGGCCGAAAGAGTCATCACTAGAAAATCATCATCTTCCCGCATCACACGGCCGAAGAGGATTTCTTTCCGCATCACACGGCCGAAAGAGTCATCACTAGCAAATCATCATCTTCCCGCATCATACGGTCGAAAGAGTCATCTTTACCAAATCATCATTGTCCACAATCCTATNCTCACTCTCACGTAACGTCCTATTAAATCCATGGTTCCTCCACAAGTCATTCCTCTCCTCTTTTCTTCCACCAACCACACTTCAACTTTATCCCTTATTACAGAATCCCTTTCTACCTATACCCAACCAACCCAGAAATACTCACCCTACCATCTACGTTATTCTCTCAACCCACCCCTCATCATCCCTAGAGATACCAAGCAGAGAAAGAACAACACTATCCACATACAACGCAATATATAATAAGAATTAACATAGAATACCAAACACTACATACACAAGATAATTCTAGATTACTCCCCTTACCTGGTCTCATATGATTTATGTTTCCAACAGCACCAAGAAAGCTTCACAACGTCACCGATAGTCCTCCCATTTTTATGCCCCTTCTCAACTCTATTTTCTCCTAGAAAACTTATTTTCTCTCCCTTATCTTTATAATTTTCGTTTTTTCCTTATAGGGTAAAAAAATGTCAACCCCTTTTTACTCCTCTCCTTTTTATTCTCTTCCATTCTATCTCTAATCTTTAGTTTTTTATAAAATCTCTCAATTTATATCTAAAACCACTAAGATTTCCTCTCTTATTCTATCTTAACTACTTTTTAAAATATCCCCAACCACCAAATCTTTTTAAAATCTATAATATCTAATAATATCTTTCTCTAATAATAATAATATTTCTTTTAATCTTTAAACCCACCAAGATTATATCTTTTATTCTCATTTAACTAATTTTTAAAATAACAACTAAATCTTTTAAAAGATTTGCATAATATTATTTTATTAAATATTCAAATTATTTAATTTGCATACTTTTCCCTTTTACACCATCCCTTAATTAATTTCTACACCAATTAAATAAAGATAAAAGACCCTTTTACCCCTAGGCAAAAATACATAAATAAAGAAATAACATAACAATTATGTTCTAACAAAAAAATATAAACTCAAGAACACTAATCTACAAACAAAATTCAAAGTCTCAAAATTACTTTATTTTTAAAATTCCTATTTTCCCGGATCTTACATTCACCCCTTCACAAAAGAATTTTCGTCCCCGAAAATTGCAGTCATAAGGTAGCATAGACCATGCAAAACTTCAAATGCTTTCCCATAAATTACATTAATTGTCATAATACAATAATAATAACATTTTTTTAACATATCCAAATAACACCACAACAAAATCAATGTATTCTAAATAATAACAATATACAGAGATACACAGCAAAAACTACACGAGCTCACTCCCCAAGGCCCCAAAAAATTTTCGAAAACCTGGCTTTGATACCAAATGTAACATCCCGATTTTTTGAGATATCACGAAGTAATTTTTTTCAAAACCTTTCTATAAAACATTTATGAAATATAACAATCTTATTCGCTTAAAAATGCGGAAGCTAAACATAACCATAAATATTGTGTAGAAATCTCAATATATCACTTTTACATAAAAATGCCAAATCGAAAAACTTTTAAAAATAAATAACAAGTGTCCGAACATAACATCCCAACTCTCGTCAGCTACTCAGATCTAATCTTATCTGCAAACCATCTACTTCCGTACAAGTACGATCATCGTAGGTAGAAACCACAACCACAACTTTCAGGGTGGGCAACTAGAATTATCTTAACATACAATATACAATTATATTAACCACCTTAATAACCAAATCCTAAACATATATCACCACAACATTAACATAATAACATTAACATCACA
>NC_028351.1:24166101-24168454 GCF_000741045.1 Vigna radiata var. radiata | reverse complement strand
CAACGCAATATATAATAAGAATTAACATAGAATACCAAACACTACATACACAAGATAATTCTAGATTACTCCCCTTACCTGGTCTCATATGATTTTTGTTTCCAAGAGCACCAAGAAACCTTCATAATGTCACCGATGGTCCTCCCATTTTTTTACGTCCCTTCTCAACTCTATTTTCTCCTAGAAAACTTCTTTTCTCTCTCTTATCTTTATAATTTTCGTTTTTCCCTTATAGGGTAACAATATGCCAACCCCTTTTTACTCCTCTCCTTTTTATTCTCTTCTATTATATCTCTAATCTTTTAGTTTTTGATAAAATCTCTCAGTTTATATCTAAAACCACTAAGATTTCCTCTCTTATTCTATCTTAAGTACTTTCTAAAATATCATCAACCACCAAATCTTTTTAGAATCTATAATATCTAATAATGTTTTTGTCTAATAATAATATTTCTTTTAATCTTTAAACCCACCAAGATTATATCTCTTATTCTCATTTAACTAATTTTTAAAATAAAAACAACTAAATCTTTTAAAAGATTTACATAATATTATTTTATTAAATATCCATATTATTTAATTTGCGTACTTTTCCTTTTTACAACATCCCTTAATTAATTTCTACATCAATTAAATAAAGGTTAAAGACCCTTTTACCCCTAGGCAAAAATACAAAAATAAAGAAATAACATAACAATTATGTTCTAACAAAAAAATTTAAACTCAAGAACACTAATCTCCAAACAAAATTCAAAGTCTTAAAATTACTTTATTTTTAAAACTCCTATTTTCCCAGATCTTACATGGTAGGGTGAAATCCATTGGCAACGACTTTGCAAAGCAGTAGAAGCCACCATGAGTGCACAACCCACCATAATTCGACTATCATTCTAAGTTCGGACAGTCTAATTCAGTTTAGTGTCATGCATACAGAGTTGGTGATGTATATGTGTGTGTGAGAGAGAAAGAGAGAGTGGATATGACTGTGTGAATTGTAGTTAAATAATATATGATTACTCTTTTGTTTAAACTAGCTCACCCTGTTGCTTGTTATTTGTGTTTTGTATGTGTTGGTGTTTTCTTTCTTTGCAATGATCATCCTGTGGGTGTGAGCAGAGGGAGAGGAGGTGTCCCTAGAGCAGGCATTGAATGGAGATGAAGCTACAGCTAGGGATGGCAATGGGTCGGGTCGGGCAGGGATGGTGTGATACCCGATCCCGACCCGCATGTAAAAAATTATACTCGTACCTGCGCCGCTACCCGCCGGATACCCGCATAAGAAAAATCTGCGAGTTTTTTCCAACCCGTGGATATTCGTTGGATACCCGTTTTAACCCAATAATATTTAAAAAATAATAATATTTTATTAATTTTTTTCTTCAAAATGAACAGATCCAAACTTTTTTTTAGGTTTTCTTACATAACAAATGGGCCAAGCCCAAACCCTTCTTTAGGGTTGCTGAGTAGTCCTCATTTTTTCCTCCATTTGGTGAGTTTGAAGAATAATCATCATATTATAGTTGGATGATTGTTCTAGTTTATTATATATGTGAGAATTAAAGCTGTCAAAATGAGTCACAATCCGCGGGCCAACCCGGCCTACCACGGGTTCGGGCCGGGTTGGGTTTGAAAAAATTGTATTTTGTTTATGTGGGTCAGATTTCAACCTAGATTATTTAAACCCGGCTCATGCGGATTGAACCCGTGGTGGGCCGAGTTGGCCCACCAACCCATCTACCTAATTTTATTTTATTAAAATTTAATTTTAATTTTATAAAACGATATTTATTTTTTTTTTTTTGCCTGAAAAAATTATTTAACTTTCCTAGTTTCAAAATTAATTAAACAAGCATGTTGGGAGTGAAATTTGTTTAGATTTGTGTTGGTATCGAAGGGGGTATTTTTCGAAGAGTATAACGCAGCGGAATACAACTTATAGAAAGCGGAATGCGTGTTCGGTCACAGTTAAGACGAAATTGGTCCTTTTTAGCAAAAATAATTGTCTTTCAAAAAATTGATCAAACAGTTGATATGCGCAAAGTAAAATGAGTGTAGGGAATAGAAAAATCACACTAGTATTTTTATACGGGTTCGATTCAACAGAATCTACGTCCAGTCGTTAATCACTACAAAGAGTGATTAACAGTTCCACTAAAAACAATTTTACAGATTACAATCAAATGAACAAAATATAAAACGAAGAGAACCACTCTACCAACTTGAAGAGAACCGCTCCGGCAATCGACCAACGATTCGCGAGCTTCCCCTTTCACAAGACCAGGCAGAGCACCTTGCTAACTTGAAGAGAGTCTGCTCCGACTATCGACACACGATACGCGAGCCTCTCCTTTCA
>NC_028351.1:24161634-24163976 GCF_000741045.1 Vigna radiata var. radiata | reverse complement strand
AGAAATTAAAAAATTGACTCAACCAAGGAATTGCAGTTTTGCCTAACTTCTTTTAAAAGACTATTCCTTTGTGATTTTCACACCAAAATTTAACACAAAAGCTNANTTAGATTTTATCTTTCAATAATCTTTTAAACCAAATAATTTGCATCACAATTATGCAAAATTTGATCAGTTCATTTACTGTATCCAAGCTCTCAATATGTATAAACATATTTCATATGGGATGCATTTGAAAAAAAAAAATCTTCACAGAAACAGCTTCGAGACAGAATTGTCATCAAATGTCTTAATCATCCAAGAATGCCAATGAAAATCTATCAGTCAGAATATTCAAATGAAATTTTTCATTGCTTTTGACAAAAGATATATCAAGGCTTACTTCAAAGTATTTAGGAAATTGAATACTAAACCAGTTAAACATAGATTCAATTTATAAACAAAAACATATCATTGAAATAACAATTTAACATGACTAATTATTCCAAAAGATTAAATTTAGCACATGAATATCTCATAATAGAAGAATTTCACTGATTAAAGTGCTAAAACAAATAAGAACACACTACAGGATAAATGAATCAGTGATGAACATATCATTTGCCCAAACAGAAATGAACATGACAGTAATCAAATAATGGAAGATCAAAAAGAATACAATACAACAACACAATTTAAACAATACTTAGCTCAATCACTTTGTGCTTGAACCAAGGCTTTGGATATCACTTGATGGATTCACTTCCTGGCTTGAAGCATCAATTCCAAAAGCAGAATATCAGAAGCTTCTCTTCTCCTTTTGAAAACTTAATCTACAAAACAAAGCAATAGTACTTTTGGTACCCATAATCTTATTTGGGTCCTTGAGGTTAGACACATATTACTTTATGACAGGAACCCAAGCATATTTTCCATTTGGAACTCCAAAATGTTTAAAGTTACATTTGTTTGAAGTATGTCCCTTTTTCATGCAATAAAAGCAACAAACATCATGCACCTTGTTTTTCACAAAAGTTCCTTTTTCTACCCAAACTCTACGAGTTCTTTTAATTTGGTTCTTANCTTTAAAAACTCTTTTGTTTTTAAAATCCTTTTTAACAGGTAGAGGCATTTTAGCATTATTATTTCTTGTTGCAACTTCAAGCAAATTTTCAAGAATATTTATATCACGCACATGACTCTTACATGACAAAAATTCAACAGGTTTAGCAGTGACATGTGCATCCGACAATTTTATTTCTAAAGTATTAACTTTATTTCTTAAAACAACTTCATCATCAAGCAATTTGTCATACTTCAACTTCAGTTCATTGTGCTCCTTTTTTAGCTTTTTATGAGCAACATCAAGTTTTTCAGATTCATTAAGCAATTCAAGAAAAGATTTTTGTAAATCAAACTCACTGGTTTCAAGGCTAAAGCCTTTTACTTGGCTTGTAGTGTCATCAATAGCAACCGTCAAACATAGGTTTGCTTCTTCAACAGAATCACTTGAACTACAAGTGCTTGATGCAGTATCTTCCCAAGCAATGTAGGCCTTCTTCTTTTTGTGAGATTTCTTTGCTTTTCTTTTGTTGCTTGAACAATCAGCTTTCACATGGCCTCTTTCACCACATCCATAACATTTGAAGCTTGATGCGGAGCCTTGATTGTTCTCCTTTTTCTTCTTCAGGATTTTGCTTTCACTATTTGCCATTAAGCATATATTTTCTTCCTCATTAAAATTGCTTGAGCTTGATGTAGAGCTTGAGTCAGACATTGTTAGCTTATCCACATCTATCACTTCATTATAAGTGAGTCTTAAAAATTTCCACATTTCCTGTGCACTTTTATAAACAGAAACTTTGAAGAATTCATTAGGGGTTAGTGCATATAAGATTATATTTCTAGCCTTAAAATCAAATTGGGCTCTTCTATTTTCCTCATCAGTGCAATCAAAATATGATTTTTCTACTTCTACACCATCAACTGTAATTTTTGGAATATAAGGACCATTTTGTACAGCTTCTCAGATGCCTCTATCAATAGACCCCATAAAAATTTCCATTCTAACTTTCCAGAAAGCATAGTTATCTCCAGTAAAAAGTGGAGGTCTGTTAATGGAAGCACCCTCAACATATACAAGGTTTTGATTGTGATCGGCCATTTTCGCAAATATTTTGAAAAACTATCAAAGCAAGCTCTGATACCAATTGTTGGTATCGTAGGGGGTATTTTTCGAAGAGTATAATGCAGCGGAATTAAAACAAAGAGAGCAGAAAGCGTGTTCGATCACAGTTAAAACGAAATTGGTCCTTTTTAGCAAAAATAATTATCTTTCAGAAAATTAATCAAACAGTTGATAT
>NC_028351.1:24105075-24158759 GCF_000741045.1 Vigna radiata var. radiata | reverse complement strand
TTCATCACAATAACTATTACTTGTAAATAGTTTTTTCTTAAATAGTTGAATCAATAAAATCAATAACATTTATTTTATATTGTTATATATATATATATATATATGTAATATACTTTCTTTTCTACTAAACAATCTAAAATTTTTGATTTTTTTTTTTACTTGATTAAAAGTGTCAGGTTGAAATTTTATTTAGTAAGTACGACAAACCTTGAGTCATTTTACGCCGAAAGAGAATTTACGAATTAACTTTTTTATTTTATTTTATTTATGTGTGTCTGTACCACTATCACCTTATTTTTTATATAACTAATTTGTTTTTATGAAATTCGTAATTTGTCGCGTCTAGCCGATTTTTTGGACTTGCAATTTCCTCACGCGATATTAGCGGATGAATTTCATCTCGTCCCAACAACATTGTTCCATATTATTTATATGTCACCTCATTAGATCTACCATTTCTTTTCTAAATTAAATAACTAAATCAACCCAAAACATTGATTTCATTTATTTTTGGCCTTACTTAAGAGAGTGTTGTCCGACCAACTTTTTATTTTCTTCTTCTTCATGTACGAGGTTTATTTTTAAATTACAATTTCGTTGGATATTTGTCTCTTTACTCACATTATTCCAAGCCGATTTTATGGACTTGAAACTTGATTAAGAGATTTAAAGTGGATTAAGTTAATTTAATTTTTTTAATTATGTTATATTTTTGGAGCTATCTAGGAGCTTAGGGAGACAAGAAGAAAGGGTAGCATATCATGAATGACAATGATAGTTAAGGGAACTCATCTAACCTAATAATAAAGATTATGATTCTAGAAAAGGAAAGGCTTTTGAAGAACATGTGAAGAAAAACAATGAGCCGAAAGCTTTGCGATGACGAGGCTATTCTATTCTCAAAAAGTAAAACATTATTCCATTTTTTGTTTCTTCTTATATAAAAAGTATTCTAGATTTGGGAAGAGAAGAATATCGTGGAATATCAAACCCTACTTATTTCTACCTCAAATCGTATATATCATGTTCTATTTCTATCAGATCTATTATTTTCCCTACTGCAAACAAACTTTATTATATTCTTAGTATAACTCGTCAGCCATTATTTTATTTAATTCTATTATGTTATATAAGTTCCAAACTTTTTTTAAAACAATAATACGTGTATCGATCATATTTTTTCTTTAAAATATTGCCGACCAATTATACATATTTTGATTTCTGTAATTGTCTTCTCGACTTTTGTAATAATTGATCAAAAATTCACTTATGATTTGTCATTATATATATATATATATATATATATATATATATATATATATATATATATCTGATTACACACTTTATATTAGAAAAACATCTCTTTGAAGACATGCATTGAATTTGAATTTTCTTGTACTTATTTTTGTTATGTATCTGTTTTTGTGTTTTCAAAATAGACGGATTTTAAAGTATTATTTTTTAATATATTAAAATATTACATAAATTAGTATATTATAAGAAAAGAAAAATTTAACCTCATTGCTTGTATTACTAAAGTTTAATTAAATAAAGCTAAATTAATTAAACAAATATTATTATCTTGAACCAATGTACTCCACTCAAGTCATCATGAATGTGATAGATTGAATTATGCTATTGCAAAAATTTTCATGATTAATCGAAAACAATTTCCCTAGAGAAAGAAAATGCCAAAACACAAAATGAAAATGTATAGTATGGAGAAAATAATAATGTAAACAATAACACGTGCATTTTGATTTGTGGAACGTGAGAAAAGAATGAAGAAGGCTTGCACATGTTGCCAAAAGAAAGAAAAGCAAAGCATCTTGAACTCCATCATCGTCATCATCATAATCGTTAAACGTGGCAACCTTTTGAGTATTGAAGTTCTAAAATCAAGCTTGGTGTTTGTGCCATGAAGCTCTTTGAAGGACCCCATGCATGCATAATTAACTCATCATGGTCCACCTCCATGGAAAAACAACACCAAACTTCAACCTCATCAACCAAACCCTAATAATAAAAATTAAAATAATCTCTTTCCGAATATCACGTACGTGTGCGTATTAATTTCCCATTTCTCATCATTCATCATTTCTATGTTTAGATTCTCTCGTAAAATAATATCCTAGAACTCAAAATCAAAATCACACACCATTTTCTTTTTCTTTTCTCTTTTTCTAGACAACTTTAATTTGTTCGTGCTACAATGTTTCATCTTCACCACTCGAAGTACGTTTGGTTTACCATTCAAATTGCTTTTCACTTTCAAATGTTCAACTTTATGTTAGTAGATTGAGTGGCCTATGTTATGTGGTTTCTTTATATTGTATTGTAGTAAACACTTGTTTAGTTCAGTTTCGTTAAACGTGTCTACCTGTTTTTCAAAAGTCCTTAAAAACACAATCAAATTAATTATCTATTATAATTTAATTTAATCAAGTACACACTTTAAACACACACCAAACGCACTAAACAAGTTGATAATAAAACAAACGACTATCTCTTTAAGTATTATATTAGCTTAATTACCACTCTTGAATATTAAAATAAGTTACTACATTTGAAGAATAATGACAAAACATATGGACCTCATACTTCTTAATATTTTGTACAAAAATGAAGCTGAGAGGTTACACCTATGGACCTCATACTTCTTAATATCAAGTTAAATAGTAAACTTTAAATTTTTAATCGTAATTGTTGATATTAACAATTTTGCAATATATTTTTCTGTGAAAATTTTGAAAAATTATATATATATATATATATATATATATATGGGGTTTACTAATTTACGTAAGGGGGTTTTTCAGTTGGTATATTTTAGCAAAGCGTACCAAGTTTTAGGTTACAAAAATGTCCCTGTTAAAAAAGAAAACCAACTTTAAATCCAAGGGTATTTTAATAATTTTTAAATTTAATTTAAAATACAAAAATAAAAGGTAGTTATGAAAAATCCTGATTGATCCACGTGTTGAGAGAAGTTATTAACTTTTATTATATATTTTTTAAAAGGTGTTTTTTTTAAAATAAAAAATAAAATAAAAGGTAGTTGTTTTAACAAACTCAGAAGGGTTCCATAAACCCAGACGGGTTCCATAAACCCAGATGGGTTATATAAAGTCATGGAAATAAAAATTGCAAAAGATACCTTTAAGTCATGAAATATATGTTGCCTATGGATGTCATCCACCCATCTTAAAAAAACAACGTAACTATAAAAATTATATCTATTTAAGAATATTATAATTAAAAATATTCCTTAAGTAGTGGAAATAACTACCTTTCTTTTTATTTTTTATTTCAAAAAAAATTAATGAATAACTACCTTTTTATTTTTTATTTAAATTAAATTTCAAAATTACTAAAGTATCCTTATATTTAAAGTATTTTTTTTTAAATAGAAATATTTTTATAACCTAATGTTACACTTTGCTAAAATGTACCAACTGAAAAATCACTTTATGTAAATTAGCAAACCCAATATATATATATATATATATTTGAGTACATTATACTCGGTCTCTTTATTTATAAATTTTTGTTCATATACTTTATGTGATTGAACCTTCCAAATATTCTTCATCAATATATTCTTTATTATTGATAAAAAAAAAAAAAAAAAAAAAAAAAAAAAAAAAAAAACTGGTTTTGGATTACTATAATTATAAAATAGAATTGGGATTCTAAATCTAAAAAATACATTCTACTTTCCCTTTAATGAGAAGTATATGATACATAAATTAAAAAAGAACAAAGGTGTGAGTATATATATTGAAATCCAGTTTGATTCGTGTGTGAGTATATATATTAAAATCCAGTTTGATTCGTGTGTGGAAAAACTTACGAGAATATGGAATGAAATAAGGGTTTTGTGTTGGGTAAAGAAGAAGGAGGAGAATGTTTCTTTTTGGAAAGTGGCACCACAAACACAGTTCAAAGGGTATCCCAAAGATTTTGTAATTATTCTGAGAAGTTGAAGCGTGATAGCAGCACAGGAAAGCAAAATACACAAATGCATTTTTCTTATATATGCAATCCCATTTCTTCTCGCGTGCTTCAACCTTCACTGCACATACTCACCTACCATACCTTTTCATCACTCAAAAACACTTTCTTTTTTCTTTTTCATGCTTCAATTTTTATGCATATCTTCTATGTGTTTTTTCCACAAATTACAATAATTATATATTAGATTCATTTTTCTTTATCATTTGATGGAGAGTATATTGTTGAGTTTATACCTAAATTTAACTATGTAAGAGATTGATATCGTTCTATACCTAAAATCTTAAAACAATAGGTTAATAATGTTGGGTCTATTGAGGAGACACTATCGATATGAGTTATTTAGAAGGAGACACAAACATCATTGAGATATAAGTTCAACTATATAAGAGTTGACACCACTCTTTATCCAAACAATGAATTAATCGGTTTTTCATCTTTATAAGATGTTGTATTTTCTCGTTTTTATCCAATTTAAAACTTAGACTTACTTGGATTTCCAATAAATAAGTCTTCACTTTTATATGATGTTCTACTTTTATTTTTATCGAATGTAAGACTTAAATTCACCGTGTGACAAAATATAGATTAATTGTTTCTTGTGTTGTTTATATGTATGTGTTTAATAATGGAGAGAATATTTTAGATTTAAAGTGAATGTACTTGAGTTGGAAAAAAGAGAACTTTGGTGGTGCGTATCTTTCAATGGGACATTTTATAGCTTCAGATCCATTCTGGATTTGAGGAATCAATTTGAAAAGGAAAATAACCATATATGCTTATGTACTTTGCTATATGCCAAACAAAACCCATTTCATGCTTCATGGTACTTTATGTAACCAACATTTTATCGTGGAAACAGGTTTTTATAAATTTATATGTTATTTTTAAGGTATATATGTTTCACTTTTAGTATAACAAAAAAAAAATTATAAGTATTGTTACAAAAACTTTAATTTTATTAATTTTTATTGAAATTTATTAATAATTAATATAATTCAAAATTAATATAATGCATTGGTTAATCGATTCTTTATAACTTCTTTCCTTGCTCGGGCTTTTTCTGGTGTCTCGTATATGAGACTGACATCGACTCATAAATTATTATCATTATGAATTTTGTTAAAATTTTATTTTTTGCAAAACTTTTATATTTATAAATTGGAAATTTTAAAGTTTTTTTGAAAATTTTAAATTATATTTAGATATCTTTTCATTTCTTTCATAAAGACAACATTTAATGTTAATAAATAGTAAAATATAAAATCAAATATATTAAAGAATAAAATATTTATTAAGATATTTTTATATTTTCTTTCCAAATATCTTTTGTGTTTCTCATATATTGTACTAATTTCTTACTCTTGCCTAATATTTTTATTATTTTTTTCTCTTATTCTCTAGTTGTTCTTTTTCAATTTTTGTCTCCCTTGATAGTAAAATATTTATTTAATAGTTAACATTATTTTTTTTTATCTTTCAATTTGTATAATCAATATTTTTATAAATATAGAAAAAAAAAAATATATTATGTGTTTTTTCATAATTGGTGTAAGGACCTAGAAAATATTAAAATAATGAGATAAACATTTTTTATTTTAAAATAATCTTATAATATAAATAGAAATTTCTAAAGCTCGATTCATTATCTAAATACCTACTATCTCTCTAAAACACAGTTTCCTTTTTTTTTCTCTCTTTAACTTTTCTCACGTTTGGAGTCTTTGATTGACGATCAGGAAGTGTCTAGACGATCCTGACATTAAGGGTAACAATCTAGACCGATCAATTTCTTGTTTTTATTCGGTAAGTCGTTTTTCCCTTTTTCCCATACGTTTTTGAACCCTGATCGTGCAATTGTTTCTGCTGCATGTGTCTAGTAGTTTCTCTCTTCAATTCTCGGCTAAATTTAGGTTTTAAGAGTTGTTTTGTATCACCAATCGGTGAATTGTAGGTTTCTGTAGAGTTTTCTCGTGGTGCAAGCTTCAGCCGAGATGCTGTGAGTTGTATTGAGTTTGAGTGAGGTAAGGGAAGTTAGATATATATTGTAATTTGTATTTAATTTGTATATGTATGATGAACTTTGTGAGTATTGTGCTGATTGGAATAGAAATTTGGTTTTTAGTAGACTATTTCTGTGTAAATCGTTTTCTTTGAGTATGATATGCTGAATAGTGTTATGACCTAAAATGGATTGTTGATTGAGGTTGTGATGGACTGTATTGCATGTTGGATTTCTGCTAGGAGGCTGTTTAGTCTTAGAATGAATTGGTCTAGGCTTATTTTAAGGCAATTTAGAGGAAGTGAGATAGTGAAAATGAGAGGTAGGAGTTAAGGGCTCATTTCGTCTGTTTGGACAGTATGAGAAAGTCATTTGTGACTTGTTTGAGTTACCAAAATGGTCAAAAACAGGTTCAAATTGATAGATTGTGTTTTGGGTCCCTAAGTTGATAAATTTGATGTTTTAGAGTAGGAATTGATCCACAAACATTATAAATGGATGGTAGGAAGGTCTAGAATCGCTTAGACAAGTCTAATTAGGTGTATAATACAATTTAGGAGTGCTAGAAGTTGGAAAAATAATTAGAATTGGTAAGTTAGCTTACCCTTCTGCTTGTTTGTGTTTTGTAAGGGTGTTGTCTTTCCTTTGCAATGATCATCCTGTGGGTGTGAACAGAGGGAGATGAGATCTCCGTGGAGTAGGTGCTCGATGGAGAGGATCTAACTATTTAGTAGTTTTAGGAATAGTATTGTAAATAGTTTTGCAATAGACTAGTTATTTTAAAGTTTTAAATTTTTATGGTTATTTTGGATAATTATAAAGTTATACTTTATATTTTAGCTTAATAACTATTTTAGTTTATCATATATGTGATGATTTATCTTTATAGTTTTGGGCAATATTTTTAGAATGTTATAATTGGGTTTTAGTTGTGCTTTAATTATTATAATTTTTTTTTTAGCAATTGCATCTCTGGATTTGTTTATTAGACTATGATAAATTATTTTTGAAACTTTTCAGTGAGAGAAGATTAGTTTAAAATTTCAACTCCAACCCTTTTTGTTGATGCTCATAATATTCATATTTGAAAAATTTATTATCCATGTTTGAATTATGTTAATATTTAGTATAATTAGAACAAAGGACAATCTTTAGTATATATGTTAGAAAAAAGTGTTTCTTTTATGGATGATTGGGGAATGCATTGATATTTCCATAATATAATAGGAATATCAAGAGGCCTTTGATGACTTGATTAATTTTTTCTTCAATTGGTTCATTATAACTTTGTTTGCTGCTTTAGTTTGATCGTTGATATATGGACATTTTATCAAACTCAAAAAATTATTTGAAGCCTTCATTAATAAATTATCAATCATTAAAATGTTATGAAATATCTTCAAAATATTTACAAATAATATTTTATGATATAATAATTTATCATAAGATTATGCTATATCCGATATTATGAGATATTCTCAACATATTCACAATTAATATATAATATTTTAGGATATAACCTATATCATCAATATTATAAAATTAATTATTTTTATTGATCAAACTAGGTCTCTTACTTAAGAATTATTAGTTAAAAAAATAAACTTTTAAAGACCTCTAATTAATAATTTATGAAAACACCACTCAGATTGCTTTAATAATAAGAAGTTATATTAAATCAAGTTTATATAGAAGAATTTAACTAATGACTACAATAAATTTAGCCAACCACACAAATTCAAAGTGGGTGAGACAAAGATGACGATGTTGGATTTTTAAAATCTTCCTCCAATGGTTGGATAAGGTTAGATATAGGAAAAATCCTTAAAGGTATATGAAAATCAGGATATGCAGAAGAAGGTATTTATAAAAACTAAAATGGATTTCGAGACGTGAAGCTTAACTTGTTGGAAAATTAAGAGATAGACCATGAAACATTTAAAAGGTAGGGATTTTTTAGTTCAAGGGGTGCAATATTTTTCGTAGATTATTAAAATGAGTAAAATGTTTTAATTGCATAATTAAATTACATGACAAAATTTCACATTAAATCCTAAGTTTAAATTTAGAAGTTTTAATTGAAAA
This sequence comes from Vigna radiata var. radiata, assembly GCF_000741045.1. Lineage (NCBI taxonomy): Eukaryota > Viridiplantae > Streptophyta > Magnoliopsida > Fabales > Fabaceae > Vigna > Vigna radiata. Next base: position 24,150,658 of record NC_028351.1, on the reverse strand, counting down.
TTATCATCTTAGAAATAGCTAATTACATCTTCAGAAAAGTAAACATATACATATTATTTTTCAATAGAATAAAATTCTCAATTCACATCTTCAATAATTAAAAAAAGTATATATATATATATATATATATATATATATATATATATATATATATATATATAAATTATTCAAGTCTCAACTTCAAAAAAAGTACAATTGTAAACCTATTTAAAACTATATTTTTTTAAAAACGATCTCTGTTGACAATTTAATGGGAAAAAATTGCACCTTTTTTATAAAATAAAATTTAGGGTGCCCCTATATACTCAAGAAAAGGCAATTTCTGGACCTTGATCAAATTTAGACTTCTATGAGGTCACTGTGGAGTTTCCTAAGTCAATGACAATAATCCATAAATTGTTTTTTTCTCTGTTTCTAAATTTCCTGAATTTTTTGAATGATTTTTTTTATATATAATTTGGTTACAATTTAAACTTTATTTGCTATGGTCAACAAATATATTCAAACTTTAAAAGAATTTATAGAAAAAAAAAGGAATTAATGTTTAACAAGTTAACCTGAGGAACGTTTTGAACCATATATGGGTGATAAGAACTAGGCATTGATAAAAGGTTTACTATTGAGTATTGACCCTACAATCTCATATCTTTGTCAATCCATCATAGGCATTAGAATTGACCCATCAAAAAAATTCCATATCATATAACATCAATTTTCATGGATTTTGACCACATAACAATGATATATCATGCATGAACAAGAAAACCTAATTTTACATTCAGATGTAAAAGCAATTGGCATGAAAATAAGATAGAAAGTTGTTCATGCAATCTTTGATCTTATGTCAAGAAAATGCCCTAGATTCATTCAATACAATAACTAACCTTCTATCTATGGTATGGTTGTTGGCTAGTCATATAGTTGTTGAGATTGATTAGGATAATACTATCTTTATGTATAGGTGGATTGATCACTCTAACATCTCACTTAAACTTAATTTTATTTTATTTTTAAATTAATATATTGTGCTCTAAATTTAAATTCATTAAAATAATGTTGTTAGAGTTATTTATTCTAAATGAAATATTGTGTATGTGAAATTTATGTTTAGAATATCATTTTTGTATTTATAGAAAATATTAATATTTTAACCTCAAATTCATTAATATAATAGGGTTAAATATATTTTTATACTTTAAGTTGAAATTGAAATTAGTTCTATTTTTTAAAATTTTCATTCAATTTAGGCATACAACTTTATAAATATGTGAATTTAGTTTTTTTAATCAAATTTTTTTAAGTTTATTTGATGTTTCAAATGTATTTCATGATAACATTTTGGTTGTTTATATTATTAACACATTTTTTTCTTTAAGGTTAATTGAGAAACACATTTAAAATTTCAAATAAATTTAACAAAATTTGATTAAAATGATTAAATTCATACAATTTTAAAGATAAGAAACTAAATTAGTTCAAAATTAAAAAAAAAAAAAAAACTAATTTCAATTTTTAATAAAAATTAAGAAACAAAAACATATTTAATTCAATATAATATTATTAAATATAAATTATTGTAATTGAGATATTGTTTGAATATTGTTCGAATTAAGTTTAAAAATTATTTTTAAAAATTAAGAAAAAAAAAAAAAATATATATATATATATATATATATATATATATATATATATATATATATGTCCAAATTATCTTTAACCTCAATCTTTAAAATTGCTAAAAATATTAAAAAAAAATAAAAAATTCTTCTCATTTCTCTACAATTCCTCTCATTCTTTCCCATGTCCTAATTGGGTGTAGGGCACGCGTCCACGTTTTGGTCCCATGATACCATATTTAACATTTATTTATTTATTTATTAATTAAAGGCATGACTAATAAAGAATGTATGAGTGGGTCAGGGTTTTGATCTTGGGATGGGACCCTTTTAGATCTGACCAATGAATCTGACCTATTTCTCTCTTTTCCAGCCACCAAAGCTACACCCTAATAACCCCATTCCCATTTCCTCACTTTTTTCTTTTTTTTTTTCTCTCCAAATCTCATAACCCCACGTCAATTAATCACACACTTACATCCAAACCATGCGGATTAACTTCTCCCTAATACAGCTTAGCAACAAAATGGACGCTTTTACTTTAACTAATATTCATCCTAATCTAAAACCAAAAGGGTTAAATATGTTTTTAGTCTCTATACTTTGGGGCGATTTTGGTTTTAGTCCCTCTTTAAAGTAAGGTACAATTTAGTCCTTCAACTTTAGAAAACTCTGGTTTTAGTCTTTTTTATCAAATTTTTTTAACTTTATTTTCTATTTCAATCACGTTTCATTATAGCATCTGGATTGTTTACACTGTTTGACACATTTTTGCTTCAATGCTAACTGAGAAACGCGTTTGAAACAACAAATGAAGTTAAAAAAAATTTGTAAAAAGGACTAAAACTAGTTTTCTAGAGTTGAAGGACTAAATTGTACCTTGGTTTGAAAAAGGAACTAAAACTAAAATCGCCCCAAAATATAAAGACTAAAAACATATTTAACCCAAACCAAAACAATAATTATCAAACCATTAGAGAGGATGTATCTTATAATTAATTAAAACCTTCACAACTATATATTTATTCTTAGTCAATATCATTGAAAATATATATTTGAATATTACACCAAGATAGTATTGAATGAAGATCTTTCTTCTATACGAAGGATTCAAGTTATACTGGTATAACTAAGTAATTGCATTATTTAAAATGTTGTTATGTAGATGACTTTCTCTTGTATTGAAGACTATTGTTATATAAATTATGAATACAATATTTTATATTGGTTCAAAGTTGCTTAGCACTCTCTAGTTATGTACAGGAAAGTTAACGTAATCAATATATATTTTTAGAATATATGTAAATGAAAAATCTTTGATTGTATATGTTCAAGTTTGAAAAATAAAATAGCATCAATAACTAATATATTGTATAATTATAAGTTAATGGTTAAATTATTCCAATCACTTCGACACTCTCCTTTATTATTCAATGAGAGTATTTTACAAGTTCTTGTTTTCGACTGTTTTTAGAAATTATTATCATCTGTTGAGGCACATGTCTAACCTATTATTTTTATTATTCCTTTAAAATATACTTAATTTTAATTTTATTTATATCAATTAGCGTAAATATTTTTTTCCCAGCCATCTCGTGTCTTTATTTTTCTTAATCTTTTATTGCTTTTAATATCTATAATTCTTAATTTGTTTTTAAAAGGAGTTTTGTTATATTTATTTTAAAAAAAAAATATCAATAGTTAAAAATAAAAATAAATATTTTCTACCCTAAACTTAAATTATTATTTATAGGTTAAAAATCCTGTATTCATTACAACTTTTAATAATAAAATAATAAAGGATAAAATATATTTTCATCCATTCAACATTTTTTAATTTTGATTTTAGTTCCATTGTTTACTTTTCAATTTCTAATTTTAAAATACATAACTTTTCTTTTTTGCTTTTGCATTTTTATTATGTGTTTCTGGGTTAAAAAAAGTGCTGCATCTTAAAAAAACAGTGACTTTTGAAAATTTTAGAGGAATCAATATTCTTTCTATAATTTATGAATTTTATATACTAAAATTACTTATAATTTATGAATTTTATATATTTATAAAAAATATTTGCTTCATGCATTTTACAAGTCAAAATGCAAAAATTTCTATAAAAAGAATTGTCCATTGTATAATAATTATGTATTTATGTGCTAATTATTTATATTTGTTTTTTTTTATTTCTCAAAAAACTAGATAGGAACTTTTGATAAAGTATTACTTTTTTTAATAAATTTGGAAACATTTGTATGATAAAAGTATTTTTTTTTTTGAGAAAAAAAAGTAAGAAGAATTAAAATTTAGAATTTTATAACTGTAATTGCATTACTTAAAAATATAAAATTTTAAATTTTCCATATAAAAGAGATATTTTTAAATTTATGTCCTTTTCTTATTTTTTTTTTCAATTTTAGTTTGAGTGTTTTTGGTTTAATTAAGATTAATATATTGTTAGTTTGATAGAAGGTTCATAATGTAGACATGACTTTCGTGAAATTGATTTTTTTTATGAAAAGTGTTATGCCGCCATAGTTTTTACAATCACACAAAATCAATACTTTTTATGACATGACCAAAAATCTATCTTAGAAAATGTATTTTAATTAATAGTCATGTAAGGTCTAGCTTATTATGATGTACTTTCGATAATAGTCATAGTACATCAACTTATTTTAATGTACTTTTAATGACTTGTTATAATACTTTTAGTTATTATATCGTACTTTTAATTATTTATCATAGTTGTTTAGCATATTATGACATGTTTTCGATCATCTATCATAGTAAGTCCAACTTATTACATGCCAGCTTTTTGGTTACATGTCATAGTATGTGTAGTTTATTATGATTGTTATTTGGGGACCTGTCATGAAAAGAAAGATTTTTTTTATCAACTTTTTTGTTTTATGATCCTATCCATTCAATTTATCTATAAAATTCACTAGACCAAACAATGCAAGAAACTTTTTAGAGCCATTACCTACACCACACCTCACCTACACTTTCCCTTTTTTCTTCACCCAATTGTTTCTTCTCCTAACCATCTTCATCTCATCTCGCTAGCCTTTTCACCGCTATCCCTTGCTACTGCATCATGGAGCTGCTTCCCCTCCACATTTGTTGATGTAGCTGCAATTTCAAACGACGTACATAATGGTTGGAGCGTGGAGATTTGATATGATGAAGCTACTTCATCGGTGTCTTTTACGATGGTGTAGAGGTAGATTTGGGCTTGTGGTGTCTCTTGTGAAGGTCGACCGTGGTGAGTCGCAGTGGCTTGCACGGTGGTCGATTTGCGATGAAAATGGCCAACTTGGAGCGTGATATGCTTTTTTCAGTGGTGGTTTACGATGATGTTGTGTTCGCGTGGTGGCTCACGTCAATGATGGCGTGACTTGAAATCGTGTGGCTCTCCTACATCATGGTGAACGTTGACGAGGTACTATGCAATGGTGTGGCTTTTATTTGTTTGGCCTTTATTTTAATTTTACATAATGCTAACTTTGTTTGGCGAGCCAATTTGGGTTCGCTCGGCGAACGAGCCTCATTAGGCAAAAATTGTGTTTGTAATTTTCATTTTTTTTGTTATTTTTATATGTTTTAGGCTTTGGACTATATTTTAGAGTTTCTAGGTTTTGTTAAACTTTATGTGCCTATATATAAAGGTACCAAAAATTAATGTAAACATTTTTTAGTCATATTATATGCATTTGTATTCTTTGAGAGAGGATTATCTTGGTTTTCATATTAAAACTTTGATTCTTATCGAAGATTAACATCTTTGTGGAGAATCTTCACTTAACTTATCAATCTACTAGATTATGGTGTCTCATCTCTGTCTTATTCCACATTCTTTTCTGATTTATTTTTGTTTTTCCTTTTGAGGATTCAAATTCAAAAAAAGATTACACTTTTTCCTGAAAAGAATCGTATCATCTGGTATTCATAGCAAGGTTCTCGTTTGAATTTGTTTTTAGATACCAAGTATCATCTAGTATTTAGAATAAGATCCTGGTTTGAATTTTTTTCTTAGATACTAAATATCACTTGGTATTCAGAGCAAGGTTCTAGTTTTAATTTTTTCTTAAATACCAAATATCATCTGGTATTTAGAGCAAGGTTCGGGTTTGAATATCCTTTTTTATCTTATTTTCTATCATATTAAAAAAAAAACCCAATATTTTATCCATTCTTGTTGAGTTTTTAATGTTTCGTGTTTTCTTGTGTTATTAGTTTAAATTGTGTATTTCTATATTTGATTCATGGAAATTATCTATTTTTTGTGTTTTTTTGTTAATTATAGTCTGAATTAACTGTTTACCTTCATCTTGTATCAATTTTGATGTTTGAAGGACAATCTCTTTAGTTTTCTTTGTTTGTGTGTAGTTGCCAAATTAAAAAAAAAAAAAAGTGGATCCATTTGAAAAATAAACAAATTTATATTGAAAAAAAAGAAGTAAGGATCCAAGAGTAAAAGAAAAATTGTAGAGTTCAACACAAATTATTATTTTACACTATTGCTTATGATTGTTTACTCTTAAATTATATCTAGTCTTTTTTTAGAGTCTCCACGTTGTCTCTTTTAACTCTTTTTTGTAGTCCTATTATTTTCTTTTTTTTTTGTGTCTTTTAAAAATTCCTTGAAATTTTGTCTAGAATTTTGTATTTTTTTTACCTTTTGAGTCAATATTTTGATCTCATAATGCTTTTCATATTGTTTGTTCATTTTTTTTGCATAAGCTACTGAAGTTTTTTGTCAAGTGTTAAAGGGAATTTAAATTCTAAAAGGCAAGAGAGTACATTCAAGAAAAAACCTATAAGTGTGATACACGAGTGAAATTTGAGTGAAACACTTAGACGAGTGTTGAGGATCTAAATATATTCTTTTGTTTTGTTTTTTTATCCTTTTGTAGGATTTATCAATATTAAACAATGCAAGAAGTTCCAATAGAGGCATCTTTCTGAAAGTTGTGTGTTCATGAGGCCTTAGTGGAGAATATCAACGCCTTGGAGTCCAAAATTGTAAAGTTGAATGGAACAATTTTTAGTATTAAAAGAAAGCACAACCATGACAGAAATAATTTCCTAAGGGTTAAATCAAGTGTTATAAGATGTTCTAAATGTGAAAGCTATGGGCATGAAACTCATCAGTATCCTAATTGGAATGCAAGTCCTATGACTACTAATGAAGACCTCAAGAACTACATTCTATAATTGAAAGAGGAGGAAGAAAGGACTTTATAAAAATTAGGTGCATTGAAAAGAAAACAAGAACAAAAGCTTAAAATAACACAAGAGAAATTATCACTTATAGAAATGGACAAAAGAGAAACTAGAGGAAAAGAAGAGAAAGAAAAGAGAGAGGGCGGAGAAAGAGAAAAAATAGAAAAAGAAGAGAAAGAAAAGAGTGCGAGAAGGGAGAAAGAAAATAAAGAAAGAGAGGAGGAAGAAAAGAAAAAGAGAGAAAAGAAAGAAGAAAAAGAGAAAAAGAAGATAACATCCTGATTTTTCATTACAAGAAAATACCAAATGCCCTCTTTTTGATAATCAAGAAAGACATGATGACAAAAAAGGAAGACACAAGCTTAAAACTCAAAGAACTTGTGTTTGATAATCTAAAAGCATTTTTTTCAATTCATTTGGATATTCAAAGTTATTCTTTTAGTATGAAAACAAGCTTAGAAATATATGCACATGAGTTAACTTGTATGACCATCTCTAAGCAACTTATGGATAATCAAAGTAGTATTTATAATTTGATTGTTTACATGGGAAATATTTTTTTTATCTTATTTGAGCATTGCATCTTTAATTTAAAATAGTTTGATGATATTTGCAGGAGGGTATTTGATCTTGGAAGCAGACCTCCAAATCTTTGATTTATGTTGGTGTTTGTGCGTAGGATCTTCAAGAATTTGAGTTGAATTCTCTCCAAACAAGGGAGAATGATAAAAAATCTTCAAATGGTACAAATTTAAGGACAAATTATCTTCAAGAAGGAAGGTATGATAGAGGTCTATCTCTTGAAATATATATGAGAAAAACTTGAGGAAAAACATTTGCAATTGAAAGGATCTACGACAAGGTCCAAGATCAAAACACGCTTCCTTGAATCTTACAACATTTCATGAAGGAAGGAATTTAAAGAACATGAAGATCATGAGTATAATTAAAGAATAATTTAGGAAATTAAATAATTTATAATTTTATTTTAATTTTATAGAATTTTAAATTCATTGTACGAGCCAATTTGTGTTCGTTGGGCAAGTGTGCCTTGTTAGGCAAAAAATCTACGTCTGCAATTTTCATTTCTTGTTATTTTTATGTGTTTTGGGCTTTGGGCTTTATTTTAGGGTTTCTAGGTTTTCTTAAACTTATGTGCCTATATACAGAGGTACCAAAAGCTAATGTAAACACTTTTGTGTCATATTATGTGCATTTATATTCTTTGAGAGAGGATTCTCTTAGTTTTTGTATTAGAACTATGATTTTTATCAAAGATTAACATTTTTATGGTGAATCTTCACTTGACTTATCCATCTACTTGAGGACGTCCCCATCTTTATCTTATTTCGCATTCTTCATTGATTGATTTTTGTTGTGCCTTTTGAAGATTCAAATTCAGAAAATATTGTACTCTTTCTTGGACAGGATTGTATCATCTAGAATGTGACATTCTACATCGTTTAAAACTATAACTAGTGTAAAATGAAACGATGTAAAATGTGTTCTATCTATATATCATGTTTATGAAAGTTTCCATCAAACAAAAAACCATGTCGGGAAGCTCGGTGTATAGATTTGCAAGAATGTTAACAATAATTAAACTTTGCATATATACAAGAAAAATACACGAAAATGGTTTAAATGTCAAAACCTAAATCATGAGCGACGAGAATTTAAGAAAGTGGAAAGATACAAATCAAAGTGTGCATGTGACATTCAAGTAGATCTTAAACAAAGATAAGCATGTGAGAGATTAAGAGTGAACTACAATTAGAAAAATAATCAAAGAAATAAAAAGTAATTGAGAAGTGAGGAATCTAACATTTTAATGAATGAATCAAATGTGGAGTAATAGTGTAACAACAAATAGGTCAAATGCAAAAAGAGACATTATGAGTAGAAGAGAAGAAAAGTGACAATACTACATACGGGAGGAGAAAACGTTAATGAAAATTTGAAAGTGAGAAAGTAAGAAATTATGAGAATGATAGTGATGCATGCAAGACGAGAATGGAAAACAAAACTTAATAAGAAGTGGTCATGTTACATTGGCTCTTGATTTAGTACCAAAAAATAACATGTTGTAATAGTGGATGATTTCAATGAATCAATTTGCTTTTATAATGGAAAAAAGTACATTGAATGATTCGAAAATACATATGATTTAGTGAATTGGAATTATCTGGTATACACAATAATAAAGATCATGATTAATGAAAGATAGAGAAAATGGATTTTAGAGTAAATTCCTACCATTAATATTTCAATTTCAATTGATTTAATCAAATAAATAATTTTAGTGCGAGTAAAGGTTTAGTATAAAGAGATTTGTTATCTATTTTTCTATTCCTTGTAGCTATAGAAAATTTTATATGATGTTTAATGACACAAAGCATAAATGTTTTTAATAACTTTGATTTAGAGAGATAAAAAGTCCATTTGTCATATCTACTATTCATCAATGATAATTTGATTAATGAGAAGAAAATTAAAAATCATGCATGGTAATATCTCATTTGTTTATTTTAATTAATACGAGATAACAATAAATTTTCATAAGAGTCAATTGATGGAAATTTATGTACCCAAAAAAATGTTAAAGAAAGCATAATTTGTTCTAAATGGTAAACATCGAAAAGTAACTTTTAAATATATTTTAATTTACATTTTAGAGGTAAACTCTCCTATTATAAGTACATACAATTATATGGTGACTAAGGATGTGTTTGTTTCACAGATGAAAAACTTTCGAGCATTGATTTGAGTTGATAATGCAAAAATCAACACATTAAATTTCAAAAAATGAGTGTACATACCTAATCCAAATATGTAAATCATTTAGGTCCAACAAGGTCTATTACTAAAATCTAAGACAGTTTTAATATATCCTTTAAATAGTCATTAAATGTCTTTTAATGACATGACAAATGTAATATAAGGGATTGAGATGGTCGGGATCTTTGTGAGGAAGATCGGGAGAAACATGGTACCGATAGGGGAACAAAATAAACATGATAGCCTCCTTATAAAAAGTAGGCATGATGCGCGAGATCTTAATGAGATGTTAGAGCGGTCGGGAATGTTATAAAGAAGATCGGGAGAAGCATGGTTCCAAGGTACAATGATTAAGTAGTTACTGAAGAGAGGGTGCGATTTAGGCGGAGCGAAAATCTAGGGATTAGGTCAACTACCCTGACCAAGAGGCTAAGTGGGCGGAGGAAGTTACGGAGCACTATGGAGTACGTGGGTCAGTCCTATCACTACTCCTATTTTGGTGGAATTATTCTCCTATAAATAGCGGAGCAAATCTCAGGTATGGGTTGGACTGTTTTTCATTTTGATTTGACTAGAGTGATGTGCTAACGTGCAGGTACCCACCGTTCGGTTTACAGATCTCTTTTAATCAGATTGTGAAGTGAGGGACGAATTCAGTGGTCTTCGGTTATCTCGTTCCCCAACCGAAACAACAAACATATTCTTTATTTAAACCACATAAATAACATTGAAATTTTACTCTTTTATACAGGGATAATGATATTTAGACAACATTTTTTTGACAATATTTGAACATTGATTACGTGTCAATCTGTGATTGGTCAAAAATTACTCCACAATAATGTTTATGATTATTATTATTGATTGTGAAGTAATTCTTGACCAATCACATATTGACACGTAATCAATGTTCAAATGTTGTCAAAAAAATGTTGTCTAAATATCATTATCCCTTATACATAAAGATCTTTTAGGTGGATCTCTCCTCACTTTTCAATCATGCTCCAAATTTCAATAAGAACATCTAACATTCATGATGAAGCTCTAACCCACAAGCACAAGGTAAGGAAATTTTTTTTTTTTAATTTTTATAATGATTTATATCTAAAAACTAACTCATAATTAACTATCTATGTACATTCAACTAATTTGATGAGGTTTAGATATTTTAACTTCCATTAAATAAGGTGTAAACACAAATTAAAAACAAAACATTTCATTTTAGTTGCCTAAGTTGAGAAAACGAAAATATTGTGTTATTAATTACATAATTAAAAGTTTTTTAAACAAATGTTGTCTAAGTCATAACTTAATAATCAATCTACCCAACAAAGTATTTGTCATAATTTCATAAACCTACATTTATTTTAATTGATATATTTAAAGATGTAACATCCCATTTTTAAAAGTAAAATACTACTAAAATGAATATTACATATATAATAAATGAAATACTATAAGAACCAAACCTACGAAAGACAATTATCTACACTTGTAGATTCGTCTGACTTCTCTACTAAATCTCATCGATCACCTATCGCTGAAGTAATTGAAACATATGTCTCCCTAAGCTCACACCAATCAGGTGATCATCGCAAAAGAGAAAATATACAAGGACAGACAAACATAGAAACAAGGGTGAGCTAGGTATAAAATCATGTTATACAATCACACACAACATGCCAAGTTCATTCAAAACATACTAAATAACATTACAAGACTTGTTACATTATAAACCGACTCGTCCAAATTAGAATGATTGCGAGCTATGACGGGTTGTGCACTCGTGGTGGCCTCTACTGCTTTGCAAAGCCATTGCCAATGGGTTCCACCCTACCACACTCACAAGGTTAGTCTGTACTGCGACTTAGAGCATACTGGAAGCCTTCAAGACTAAGACATCCTGCTACTACTCACCACACAGTTCAATCCTCTCTACTTGAGAATGATTGATCATTGTAGTTTCAGGATAACCCCCAATACTAAGCTACCATGCAAATCATTTTAGACACTACCAGGGCACCACCTTGTATCCTCTCCTTGAGGCCATGGAATTACGTCCAATACTTATAGGGCACCACCATGAATCCCCTCCTTGAGGCCATGGAATTACGTCCAAGAACCACACTATGTTACATCCAACCACCAAACATGTCTCATACATTCACATACTTTCAATTTAATAACATTACCAGACAATAACAGTACGAGAAGAATCACTTAACAACACAAAACCTCGTAAACTCATACTTAGACAAAGAAAATGACTTTGAAACCATCACAACAGTTTCAGAAAGGTCCAAAACCCCTAAAACAACCTAACAAACGTCCAAAAATGATACCTAGAACCCCGAAAACCACCTAAAACTTTCCTGGATGATTTTCCGACAACAATAATCGATTATTTACGAGAGCTTCGAAGAAAATACAACTTTCTGACTAGAATAATCGATTATCAAGTGAGATAATCGATTATTCTTATCTTTTTGGTGCATTTGAGACATATCCAAATGATCAATTTAAAATCTGTAGCCTAATGTTGATATGAAACATGTTTATAGATGAAAGTAAAGTATTGCATTGGTCATTGGATAGGAATTAGATGTACTAAACCAACTCATTCCACTCTAAAACATCAAACTCAATAACTAGAAGACCCTATACCCAATTCTAACACTTTGTACCCATTTTGACCCATTTAGTGACTCAAACAAGTCACAATCCACTTGCTAAGACTGTCCCAATGGCCCAAATACACCAAGAATGTCCATAGTCGAAAATCACTATCTCACTTCCTCTCATTTGCCCTAAAACGCTATAATTTAACTTACTTCCCATTCAATTCAATTACAATAGATGTGCTACTCCAAGTGCTCCTTAATTGCCCCATTTCAAATCACTAAAGCTCATCCAACACAATTATAACAGCACAATACATTCTCATATAACATACATTCAAGTTCACATCATTCCACTTATTAAACTCAGAAAAATGAATCAAACAGCATACCAGTGAGAGGTTTATTATTTTCACGCATCATGCAACCAATTTAAAAGCTAAAACCTAGCTTCCCTTATCTTGAAGTTGAGTTGCCCACTTCATAAGAATGCCTAAACAGTGCCCTACCCAATAAGGGCACAACCAAACCCTACAAACACCAAAATGGTGATGGGAACAACTTTTAGAGCTCAAGGTTTTGTAGAGAATAGAAAGGGAAAACACTAAACCCATGCAACCAATGCCCTAGGTTCAAGAACATATGAGAAAAGGGCAGAACAACTTACCCGCTGAAGACCGCGAAACTATTGGGATGGTTACGAAGCTCTTGACTCCCGGAACAAGATGACACCACCTAATCAACAATGCAATGGCTCAGTGAACAATTATGGTAGAGAGAAGGTAGAGGAGAAGGGGACAAGAGTTCTAGAGAAGGGGTCTTTAAGCTAATGAACCAGACTTTGGGAAGCTCTTCCTAAGGTCAAGGTGTCTTAATTCTTAAAGGCTTGGTTGCATCAACATAAAGCCCAATAACTCTTGGCCCAAATTTCAGGTCTCACAAAAAAAAACTAATTAATAATATAAAAATTAAGCTTTAAAAAAGTTGTAATGTAGAATAAATCACTAAAATCTTAATTGTGAAGATAAATCAACACAATAAAACCTCTGAATAACAAATAATTTAAAAAAAAATAGTCACTGATTAATTTAAATGTTATTTTATAAATTAAATTTTTTTGGTATTTATATCAACACAATAAAACCTCTAAATAACAAATAATTTAAAAAAAATAGTCACTGATTAATTTAAATGTTATTTTATAAATTAAATTTTTTTGGTATTTATAATTTTTTACCATGAATAATTAGTTTATGTATTAGAGTTTAAATTAGTTTTTAACCATAGTAACTAAGATTTTTAACCATCAAAAAACTAGTCTTTATATTAGTATTTAATTTAAAATTATAATATAATTAGTAGTAAATAGTTAAAACTTTAGTATCTAATGTTATAAATTAATTTAAAATTTAATTCATAAACCAATTATAATTTTGTACTCATAATATAAATTATTTTAAATATTAATAATTTTTAATTTATAAAGTGATATCTAGTTTAATCAATATAATAACTAAATCTCTAAACTTATTTTTTATTTAATGATTTTGTTATAGTGAATTTTTATTTGATTAGTCCATGACTAATTTTAGGTATATTAACACGAACTTTATATACACCTTAAATTGCATTCATGAGCATGCTTGAAAATTGTTTCAGGACATATTCAGGTTTTGTATTTAATTATAATTGCTACGGTTATAAGAGAATTAATAATATAAAATTTAGTTGTAATATTTATATATTATCATGTTTGAAAATTGTTTTGACTGTATATTAAAATTTATAATAATAATAATAATAATAATAATAATAATAATAATTATTATTATTATTATTATTATTATTATTATTATTATTATTGATTTACATAATTTTAGTTAGTTAAAAGTATAATTTTACAATTATAATTAATAAGTGTTAGGATTTAATATCTGGTTAGGTTTTAAGATCTTGTTTGTTATTATTTTATTTATATAGCTGGTAGATTAGATAGAATTATAACTATTTCTATTATGATCTTGATGTAAAAATATTTGCATCTACATTATGCAGAATTGAGATAATACACAAACTATTTTTGCTTCCCTGTTTTCTCCTCTGCATTCCAATCTCAATACTAGTTTGAAGGATGATTCTCATTATTTAAGATGGTATCAGAGCTCTTCAATTGAAGAGTTCTATTGTGCCTCAAATCTTCATTCGACTCTTGCCCCTTCTTGATTTCTTTCCGTTTTTTTATTTACAAAACCAACTCATGACTGCCATTGATCAAAATAGCCCTTACTATTTACATTCTGGAGAAAACCCCTCGGCAACGTTGGTTTCTCCTCTTTTGGATCCAACCAATTACAATTAATGGAGCCGAAGTATGCTAACTGCTTTAAGTGCAAAGAATAAATCAGAATTCATGGATCCAACCCTGCCTAAACCATCCACGAATGATGCCTTATATCCTGCATAGAAAAGATGCAATAACATGGTAGTCTCATGGATGGTGCATTCAGTTTCGCCTTTAATTCGTCAAAGCATATTATGGATGAATCAAGCTGATTATATTTGGAAGGATTTGAAGTCTAGGTATTCTCAAGGTGATTTACTAAGAATAGCAGAACTGCAACAAGAAGCTGCATCAATAAAACAAGGTGATACATCCATTTCAGAGTATTTTTCTAAGCTTCGTGTAATCTGGGATGAATTGGAATGTTATAGACTATATCTATTTTGCACATGCATACCAGCGTGTTCATGTAAGGCACTCACTGAGAGTATTGAAAGAAAGCAACACGATCACATTATGCAGTTCCTAGGTGGATTAAATAATCAATATAATGATGTAAGAACGAATATTTTGATGATGGATCCTCTTCCTCCTATTTCTAAGGTTTTTTCTTATGATGTTCAACAAAAAAGGCAATATACTAATCTTAGCATGAGAATACGAGTATGATAAATGCAGCCACAACAAATGTCAGTAACAAGGTGTCTTGCACATTTTGTGGAAAATATTACCACATGGCAAAAAATTGTAACAAAAAGAATGGTTATCCATCAGGATCTTAAGGATCCTCATACAACAAAGTGATAAGAGGAGGTCGAGACTATTCATCAAATAGAGGAGGGTTAGGTGGAAGGTCAAATTCAGGTTCATACAACTCAAAGGTTTTCACTTTTTGCAATATCATTGGACACACTGTTGATGAATGCTTTAAGAAGCATGGTTACCATCTTGGGCATAAATTGCACAGACCTGTTATGGTGAACAATGCTGCCACAAGTAACATTGAAGGACTCATTGATCACACCCAAGTATCTTACTCGAATGAGTTAAAAATCACTCCTCAACAATATCAACATTTGATAGCCCTGCTGTATCAGCAAACACAATTGGATCCTTTACAACTACTTCCCACATAAATCAAATTGGTACAACTTTTTTCTCCAAATACCTCTTTTATAGGTAATGTGCTACCAATTTCTCATGCTACAGACCATGTCATGTGGATTATAGATTCAGGAGCCAGTGATCATGTATCTTCTTCCCTGAATCTATGTTCATCCTATAAGGCTATTGATCCCATCACAGTAAAACTACCAAATAGACAACAAACCATAGTCCCATATTATGGGATAGTAAAGATTTATGATTCTTTGTCTATTTCTAATGTCCTATATCTTCCACAATTTAATTTCAATCTTATAACTGTTTCCAAGCTTATCACAGCCCATAATTGTCAACTAATATTTCTTGACAATCAATGTTTTATACAGGACAGACATAACAAGAGGATGATTGGTATAATTGATGCTCAAGATAGATTGTATACACTCAAGACCTCTTTTAGCTCCATCAACACCACAATTTGTAATAAGGAATTCATTGATATTTCGCATTACAGATTAGGCCACCCCTCCCATGATAGATTACATATAATGCAACAATTATATCTTGTGATTAATTTTGATCACTCTTTTATATGTATTCCTTGTCATATGGATAAACAAAGAAAACCTTCTTTTCCTCATAGTACTTCTCACGCTTCTTCTATTTTTTCCTTATTACATGTTGATATTTGGGGCCCTTGTGTTGCTACTTCCATTCATGGTCATTAATATTTTTTAACCATTGTTGATGATTTTTCTATATATGTATGGGTGTTTCCTTTAATTTCAAAAGCTGAAACAAAGTCACATTCACAATCTTTCATTACCTATGCTGAAAGACAATTTAAAACCAAGGTCCTAACCATTAGATCTGACAATGGAACTGAGTTTATTATGGCTGAATTTTATAAAAATACTAGAATTGTTCACCAAACAACTTGTGTTGAAACCTGCCAGCAAAATGGCTTAGTTGAGAGAAAACATCAACACTAAAATGTTACTCGCTCCCTCCTTTTTCAAGCACACTTACTAAACATTTTCTGGTCTTATGCTCTTATTCATGCCTCTACCCTCATTAATTTCCTTCTCACTCCTCTCCTAAATAACCATTCTTCACACCAACAATTATACAGTTCACCTTTTGATATTACCACCCTTAAAGTTTTTGGTTGCCTTTGCTTTGTAAACACCTTGTCAAACAATAGACATAAACTTGATCCAAAAGCCTTACCCGCCACTTTTCTTGGCTATAAACCACACAAAAAAGGCTTTATCACCTTCAACTTCAAAACCAAGGCCGTTGAGATTTCTAGAAATGTTGTCTTCCATGAAAGTTGTTTTCCTTACCACAATGAATCATACACCACTCTTAATTCTCACCTTGTCACCCACCCACCTTTGCTCTATATTGACCAATGTATGCCTACACCTCATACAGATATTTCGCATCCTTCTCCTCCCAGTTCATCTTCCACCCTACCAACTCCTAACATTAGAAGATCCACCCGACAAAAAAACAGACCTTCAAAACCATTTGAATTTGAAACTTCTTATGCATCATCTATTACCTCTCATTCTTCAGGTATCAAACATCCTTTTGCTTCTGTCATTTCATATAAGAAACTTGCAACACCTTACTACCGATTTATTATGCATATCTCTACTAACGTTGAGCCTAGATCTTATTCTGAGGCATCCAAACATCCACACTGGGTTAGAGCCATGGATGATGAGCTTGCTGCATTGGCCAGAAATGACACTTGGGAAATCACATATTTACCTGCTGACAAAATTGTTGTAGGGTGCATATGGGTTTTCAAAATCAAACACAAGGCTGATGGAAGCACTGAAAGATATAAAGCCAGATTGGTAGCCAAGGGCTTCACTCAAATTGATGGTCAAGACTACTTAGATACCTTTTCTCCAGTAGTTAAAATCACAAAGGTTAAACTGGTTATAGCTCTTGCGGTAGCACATGATTGGAATCTTAAGCAACTAGATGTTAATAATACTTTTCTTCATGGTACATTAAATGAAGAAGTTTATATGATACCTCCTTTAGGGCTTAACTGTATCAAACCCAATCAAGTATGCAAGTTACAAAAATCACTTTATGGTCTTAAAAAATCGGGCAGACAGTGGTATGCTCGTTTATCTGGTTTCCTCTTATCTAATGGCTTCCTTCAATTTCCATCTGACCATTCCTTGTTAACAAAACATTTTGATTCCAATGTCACTATTTTAGTGATTTATGTTGATGATATAGTACTCACAAGAAATGATCTAACAGAAATCACTCATATTACTCATCTTCTTGATGCAACTTTTAAGATTAACGACCTTGGCAATCTTAAATTCTTTCTTGGTCTTGAAGTGGCTAGAAACAAAGGTATTTCCATTTCCCAAAGACAATGTACTCTAGACATTCTTAAAGATGAAGATTACTTAAACTCTAAGCCCGTTTCCACTCCTTATGACTATCATACAAAGCTCAGCACAAACTATGGCCAACCTCTCAATGGTGCAGCTTCATCTTCTCATAGACGATTGATTGGTAGATTATTATGTATCACCAATACTAGATCAGATATTTCATTTACAGTACAACAACTAAGTCAATTTCTCTCAAATCCCAACACAGATCATCAATAAGCAATAACATCATACAGTTGAAAGGCTTCACCGATTCTGATTGGGTAGGCTACATTGAAATAAGACGAAGTATCACTGGTTACTCTATTTATCTTGGCTTTTCACTTATTTCACGGAAATCAAAGAAACAAGCCACTGTATCCAAAAGTTCTTCAGAAGTTGCGAAATTCAATGATTAACTTTTCTTTTACAGGATCTTCACGTAACTTTTCAACAACCAACACTCTTGTTATGTGATAACAAATTTGCCCTTCATATTGCTGCAATTCGGTTTTCCATGACCACATGAAACACATTGAAATAGATTGCCATATTGCAAAGGAAAAACTTTCTTCTGGCTTACTTAAACTACTGTCAATTCTTTCTACATGTCAGTTAGCTGATATCTACACAAAAGGACTTCCTCCAACAACTTTCAAATTTCTGGTTTCCAAACTGGGAATGATTGGCATTCATTCTCCAGCTTCAGGAGATGTTAGGATTTAATTTCTTATTAGGTTTTAAGATCTTGTTTGTTATTATTTTTGTTTGCTATTATTCTATTTAGGATTAAATATGTTTGATTAAATATGTTTTTAGTCCCTATACTTTGGGGCGATTTTGGTTTTAGTCCATTTTCAAACTAAGGTACAATTTAGTTCTTCAACTTTAGAAAACTTTGGTTTTAGTCTTTTTTACCAATTTTTTTTAACTTTATTTGTTGTTTCAAACGCGTTTCTCAGTTAACATTGAAGCAAAAATGTGTCAAACAGTATAAACAATCCAAATGCTATAATGAAACGTGCTTGAAACAACAAATAAAGTTAAAAAAAAAATTGGTAAAAATGACTAAAACCAGAGTTTTTTAAAGTTGAAGGACTAAATTGTACCTTAATTTGAAAATGGACTAAAACCAAAATCGCTCCAAAGTATAGGAACTAAAAACATATTTAACCCTTCTATTTATATAACTAATAAATTAGATAAAATTATAACTTGTTATTATCTGTATATTATATAAAATTATAATAATACACAAACTATTTTTACTTTGCTTTTTTTTCGTGTATTACCATTTCAATACTTGATTTGAATGATGATTAAAAATAAGAAATGAAACTAAGAATTACTGGTCTAGAGGAACTAAGAATTACTTGATTAAAAAATGAAACTTGTATCATGAGTCATGTTTAGGAAATATTTGTGGATAAAAAGAAGAGGGTGACGTTCATAGAATTAATTAAAGCTAAATATGGTAATCCGCGTGTAATCATTACATAGTGAATACATTCTCTCTCTAAGTAGTCATCCATCATGAACATTTTCGATCTGAATTAAAAAAAGAAGTAAGACTCGGTCAGAAAAATATGATAATCATATAAAACAAGTTTATCACTTATCATAAATTCATGTATGTGATAATCTTTTTCTGGATTTTTTACTACATTATCAGTTTCCACAATAAATAATGAATATGGATAGGCTTCAAAGAAATTATCAACTTTACATAATTTCTGTAGGGTGACTATTTTACATAAAGAACTGGTGTCTGTTTTTTGATTTTATAAGAAATGCTATTTATATTTGATTGTTGTTGTAATTTTTTGTTCATTAAATATTCACATTCTTTTTATTAACAGATTATTATTTAAATTATGAAATGTGTTCCATGAGTACGTTCTTAATACTCACAATGTGGAATTGTTCAGAGTATTCTCACCAATTTCATATCATTTCTGTGAGCATAATCATATTGATTGGATCCAATGAAATGTTTTATGTTGATGAAAGTCTACTATATTAAGAAAATAATTTATGTGATATTGCAACAAATTTTATGCAATCATTAAACTCTGAAATTATTACGATGCATGTGCATATAATTTATTTAATAAAAAGTTTAGAAAATTAAAGTATTTCAATAAGATAAACACATATGTATATTGCAATATAAATTCTCTATTTCTATCCAAAAATTATTATTTGAATACGTGTAATTATATGTCACAAAATAAAATGTTGAGGTATCAAAAAATTATATTGGTAAAAAATGTAGTCATGATTTCTAATCAATTAAGTTTTTATCAAACTAAATTTATTTTAAAATAAAATAATCTAAAACCTTCAATTCCAATGAATATAAAATAACAATTCGAATAAATTTAATATTTATAATTAATAATATCTTTAAAATTCCTTCTACTGAGATCTAAAAAAGAAAAACCTAAAAAACAAAAACGTGTTATGCAAAATCTAGAAAAGTGTTAAAAGCAAAGTGATGTTACATTCCATAATAAACAAAATAAATAAAATAAATGAAAGTGCATCCACGTATAAGAAAAAAGGTGTTTGATCCTCCTTTAAACTTGGAACAATCAACATTCATTATCGTTACTTTTGTAACGAGTGAGTATATTATACTCTGAATTTTATTTTTAATTCACTAAAACTTTGATCCCAATATTTATTTATTTATTTATCTACTTTTATTTTATTAATAAAATTATATTTTTCATATATCTAAACTTGCTTTATTTGAAGAATTTGAAAGCATGGTTGAGGCCATCGTGATAAACATGGGTTTTGTTTTTGTGTGAAGAAAATGAAGATGTTATGGATGAAAGTGAAACGTCACAGTTTTGATGAACCACTGCGGTTGTTGGCAAAGCCAATGACTTTGACTTCTTTTGGTAGTTACACCCAATACTACAAATTTTTATTTCGTTACACACTTTGCCATCATTTTTTTTTATTTTTTTCCTTTATCTATTTATAATACATTTTCCCTTTTTAGAAATCTCACATATCTACTAATATAGCTAAATTAATATATTTTAAATTATTTTTCCACGTAGGTTAAACCATTTAAACTCCTTTTTTAAGTTAGAAATTAATGAAACAACCTATTTTGTTATGCTCCTAATTGTTTTTCACCATTTCAATACTTTTACTTTTATTATATATATTGTGTTTAAAATACCATATTAATTAGTGATGTAATCAAACTAAAGAGTTTAGCTAATGAATAACTCGTATTATGGAGGTTGTTTTTGTAAGATTGATATAAATCCAAACACAAATTATAATAACTATCATGTTATTTTATACATGAAAAATGTATATTAACTTCATTAATAAATAATGTTTGGTGATTTTTTTTTATTGATAAGAATTATTAGTCTTAAGTCTACAACGAGTCAAGTTCTTTTATTGCAACAGATTAATTAAAAATCTTAATTGATACGATTTAATAGAATGTTTTCTTCTTTAATTTTTATATCTGCAAAACCTAAATCTAACAACGTCCTTTAATTAAGCTTAACGATGTAAAGTTAAGATTAAAACATAAATTATTAAAAACTTTAGCACGAGTATGAAAGAAGATGATTTAATGAAATAGACAAACATTTATAAAATGTAATTTTATTTTATTTTTGATAATTTAAGTAATGAATATATTAATGAGTTGAAATTTGAAAGAGATTTGGTCAATGGTTATTTACTTGGAGTTGTAGCAACACACTAAAAAGTAGTATATAAGATGCGTATTATGTTGACGCTCAACAACTCAAGTCTTTCAAGCTTATGTGTAAAATATTACAAAGTTGAATATCCCATGCTTTATGTTTGATCTTCCATGAATATGAACTAGGAGTGCGCATTAATAAAACAAATATTCTCAGCTATTTTCTAAGGATTAAATATATTTTTGGGTGGCGTAAGAAACAATTTATTATTTTTGCTTTTCAACATATTTAATTTCTCCATTTTACAATTTAGTTGGTTATCGATTTTTTTCCTTGTAAAATCTCCATACTTTCCAGTTATTTCTGGTTAAAAAGGAATTTGATATATAATTTAAAAATTGAAGTAAAAAAGTAAGTGACATATTGTGGATAAAGTTTTAAGGTTTTTTTTTTTTCACAGTGGATTAAATTTAATTTTTTTTGGTTTGCATGTTATCAAGGAAAAAATGTTTGAAATAATTTAATTGAAGCCGTTTAAAAATATTCAATAAAAATTATGAGTTTTAAATGAAAAAAAAATTATAGAATGATCGAATTTGTTGCAATACTAAAACAAAATTGAGGTCTTGTTCACTTCAATGGATTTGAGAGAGAATAACTGAGAGGATTTGAAGGTAATTTTTTTTTTGTTGTTTATTTGAATAGATTTGGAGGTAAGTGAGAGTAGATTTTGAAATAAAATATGTGAGAATTAGAATTTAATATACGTGACAGATTAAAAAAATTTACTTTCAAATTCACTCCCGCTTACCTCCAAATCTATTCAAATAAATAATAAAAAAAATTTATCATCAAATCTTTTCAAATTCTCTCAATTACTCTATCTCAAATCCACTCAAGTGAAGAAGACCTAAGTGACTTAAAGCACAAAAATGAAACCATGTAAATTTTTTAACTATTATATTAAAAAAAATACTTTATAACATACTATATCATAATAAGGTTTAAAAAGGAGATTATATTAAAATAGTGAATTACTATGTCATTATTAGTGAATTACTTTATCATTAATATTCATTATGGAATATAAAACATTTTTATATAATTAAAATATGTTGAACAAAAGGTATCTATATTATCGAGATTCTTCAAAAAAAATTAATGATAACAAGTATCATTAAATATTAAAAATTACTTTTGTATCTTAAATATGTATTATCGTCAAATGGTTAAATAAAGTTTATATCTTTAAATTTTCTATATAAAAACTGAATTTTATAAAATGATAGTTGTAACATTTTCTTTTTTTGTGTATTTTGTTAATATTTTCAATGTCTTACAATTTTAAATTATCTTACTTTGGTCTTATTTTTTAATAAGTGAATCAATGTAATTTATTTACCCCAAATGTAATTATTTATGTCAAATTTATGGTGAAAATGTTAATACAATGTCAAGCAATATTCGTTTATCTAAAATTAGTTTACTTTTACCAACAATTCAACTTTAACTAATGACTTATCGATCATAATTCATGTTATATGTTATTATTGTAAAGAAATATATTGATTCGTTAAAATGGAAAACATTAAAAGTTTTCATCGAAATTGAAAAGAAAAAAAGTCATAATAATAATAATAATAATAATAATAATAATAATAATAATAATAAAAATGTCTATTTAACCTATTGTTGTAAAATCAAACTTAAGAATTCTTACGTTACCTAGAAGAGATACAAAATCTTCATCGTTTTTTTTTCCTTGAAAAGCTATTCTTTTATCCTTTAAGACATTTGAGGTCTAGGAACTAAGAATTATCTCCCTCCATGTGATGTGAACAATCATTCTCTAGATGTTAGTTTGAACTTTGGTCTTTTTTCCAACAAAGATTGTGCAAAAAAAGTTGTACAAGTTGTTAGTATCCAAATCTTCTGGAGTCCTTTGTAGATGATACTTTTATATACAAATTTATTTTATGTTGACATTTAAAGTTTGTATGTCCAAATTTGTCTATAAATAACATGTCATTATTATTGGTTCAAAAGAGTGAGAGATGAATCTTTTATAAAATTATATTGTCAAAGCTCTTTTTTCAAATAGATGATATTCTTTTATTGATGGAAACCATCTTGAGAACATAATAAAAGTTCATACAGGAGTACCAATTTAAGCCTAGGCTTGGAGAATGTAAGAAGAAGATTGACTTCAAGAACTTCCAACACTTTTGTGGAAGATGTGTTACTTTCTCTTAAACCTTATAAATATGTAGTATAATTTATTTTAGACCTTGTATTTAGTCAATGACCATGTTTAGCCTTATTTAGAAGGTTTGGTGTTCTTAAGAGTAGCTTAGTGCATTATTAAGTCCTTAATAAGATAATTAGCATCTAAACGGTTTCATTTTGGATTTGAAAGAGATTGTTACAAGTAGGGTTGACAAAAAAATCTACAGGTACGGGTATCCGCGGGTAAAATCCGCGGTGGGTAGTTACTGCCCGCGGATATTTACTACTCGCGGGTAACGAGTAGTGGGTATTTTAATACTCGCTTCTAAACGGGTCAGGTACGGGTAATATACTACCCGACCCGCGGGTACCCGTTACCTGCAAAAATAATAAAAAAATAATAATTCTTATATATTTGGTTAAATATATGTTTTAGTCCTCATATTTGTTCCTCATTCTCAATTAGGTCCTCATGTTTTTTTTTGTCCCAATTGCATCCTAATATTTGTAATTTGAGACAATTAAGCCCTCTTCATTTTTTTTTGTCCCAATTGCATCCTAATATTTGTAAATTTGAGACAATTTAGCCCTCTCCGTTAACTGGCCACTAACACCGTAGGCCAATTGAGAGGGCTTAATTGCCTCAAATGTACAAATATTAGGATGCAATTGGGACAAAAAAANAAATTTACAAATATTAGGATGCAATTGGGACAAAAAAACAAAAGGCTTAATTGCCTCAAATTTACAAATATTAGGATGCAATTGGGACAAAAAAAAACGGAGAGGGCTTAATTCCTCAAATTTACAAATATTAGGATGCAATTGGGACAAAAAAAAACATGAGGACCTAATTGAGAATGAAGAACAAATATGAGGACTAAAACATATATTTAACCTATATATTTTTAATTAAATTAAATTAAAAATAAAATAAAATAATATTTTATTAGGTTAAATTTTTAATTAAAATTAAATTTATATTTATATTTAACTTAATTTATATTATATATATTTTTTGTAATTTTATTTAAATTCTATTTTAAAATGTATAAAATATATATATTTTTTTATTTTTTGCGAGTATCCGCGGTACCTGCGAATTTTAAAATACCCGCGAGTATTTTTTAAACGGGTACCTGGCGGGTAACGGGTCAGGTAGCGGGTAAGATTTTATCCGGCGAGTCGAGTTACGGGTAGGCACTAACTGTGCCCGACCCGACTCGTTGTCATCCCTAGTTACAAGAAGCCTCTTCATTTAATGCTTTGATCAAGTTAATTACAAGTAAAAAATCCTTATTTAATGATCAACTAATGAAAAAGGAATTATGAAACAATAATACTAAGAACTAATTATCAACTCACATCATATTATAAATCTTGCAATGATAAACCAAATAAAAAAATCTATATATAAATAAACTAAAGAAGTCATAGAGAGAAAAAAATATAATAGAAATAAGATTAAATGATAAAAAGAAAAGAGCTTTATAGACAAATGAAGGGATCATAAAAAGGAGAATAACTTCAAGAAAGCAAAGTTAATAATGAAAAATGTGGAAGAATTTTTTTTTTATATAATGATAGAGACATAACAATGGACATAATAGTTGTACATGTGTTTGTAGGTGTTCACAAGTCACCTAAAACTTTTGATATATTTATAGAAAAATTTAAATGAGATTCTAGATAAAACCACGTGCCCACTTTATTGGTTTCTCATTTTATTATTTTTTTATGGTCTTCAAATAAATTTGAACATTCAAATAATGATAAATGCTTACTCTTTGACCTATCCTTATTAGATAATGCTCATGGTTGAGCCAATGACTATTTCTTTAGAGTTGTCCATGCTAATCAAAAGCCCTCCATTTTTTACCATCTTGGTATAGTTGTTTGATCATTTCATATTCTTATTCTATTATGCACTTATCTTTGATAGGTTTACAAGTGATACCGATTATTTTTCTTTTCCTTTTATATGAAAGATATCTCTTTTAACTCTCTCATATCTTTCTCCATTCTTTGAATAGATTTTTCTTCAAATTCTCATGATCATAAATCTTTCAAAATCTCTGAAATTATCATATTTTTAACCTACCTTCTTGTTTGCAAAACATTATCCAAGACTATATATATTAATATATTTTCAAATATCATTATATAATCTCATGTTATTTTCCCAACTTTTGTTTAATTCACAATTTACTCAAACATCTTTTTATCTATCTTTAACAATGATATAATCCTTGTTAAATGTTATAGTATTGCTGTAGCTAAATAATGTATTATAGATATATAATAAAATATAGTTGAACAATTAGGTTTTGTCTTTATTATCAATTTATTTGTAAGATATTCTAGTTTTATTTATATATATTCGTTGTAAAATAAACGCTATATATATTCTAAATATAATTTAAAAGGCAATAATATGATAAATAATTTATGAAATAAATAAGTATAGGTAAAGAAACATTGCGACAAAGGTGTAGGTATGGAGTTGAATCCTAGATGGGAAAGTTTCACGTTTATTTAGAAAAGCTCTAACTAGTTAGGAATTGGTTTTGGCTTATCTTTTATGTCAAGTTCAACATTCAATGAATAATCTTAAAAATGATGATTAATGAGGACATACCAAACTTCCTAGTAGATTGAAGTTTAGTTGAACCTATATATTAGACCAAACTAATTCAACACTCACTTTTCACAAAGGATTAATTATTATTTCTAGACAAAGACCATATTTAATTGTTATTTTTTTATTAGTATTTGTTTTTTTTTTTTAAAAACTCTCTAAATTTGATAGAAAAATAGTTCATCTCGAATGACTGTGAATTTAACACTCGCTAATATAATCATATAAATTTTTGTTAGATATTCAAGGATTTTATTTTACTTAATGTATGCTATTTTTTTAAGGTTAAGATAAGATGAGATTTCTTTCAAGTCACTTATTGAACTTTAATTATCGAGTATTTCATGCATTGTGTCTATAAAACATAAAAATATAGATTAAAATATGGAACAATTGCCATGTTAAGATTTTATGTTTGTGGGATTTTATAAAAATCTTAATATACTTCGTGTTGATTGAAGAAATTTCAGTTTGATTAGAAAAATAGGAAAAACAAAAGGTATATCCTTTAGTTAAATAACTAGTTTTTGGAAATAAATAGTTTAGTTGGAAAAAATAAAGGTATCCTTTAGTTAAATAATTATTTCTAAAATTGAAAATAAATAAAAAGAACTGAAACCTTTGTTTATTAACTATTTTTTAATTGGTATCCATGTAATTTCATTGTCAAATATATTTTTCTAAATAAGATAATAAATTATTTTTTATTTAAAATAATAAACAAATGATATTTAATGTTTATATATTTTCTCTATTTCTTTACTTTGCTCTCTTATAAAAAAAAGACCAGTAATTTTATACGGAACTTAGTTGAAATATATTATCAGCATAAACATAAATATGTTTTGCACTATAAATATTAATCATTTTAATAACTATATTTGTAATAAATTAATAGATTTTAAATATCTTATCAATTTAATATCTTTAATTATTTCTTTGTTAACAAATTTATTATTCAATTTTTTTTATTTTATTTAATTATTCTATTATTTTATTTTTACTATTAAATGAACTATGAACTTAGTTTTATTTTTCTATATTTAATTTATCAATTAATTAACTATTTATCTTTTTAAGAATTAATTAATAAGTTAAAAGATAACAATTAGGTTATTTTATTAAAAATAAAATAATTAAATAAAGATAAAAAGGAATATTTTAAATATTTAATAAGGCCCGTGAATAATTGATATGCATGAATGCTTATTATATTATTCAAATATTATACGATGGTTTCACTTTGAAGGGCCTGTGAGAGTAGGAAAACTAAAGAAAAATTAAAATAATAATATAATAATAATATTTGTTTTTTCATATAGTGATAAGGGTAGAAGAGAAAAAAGAGAAAAAGTTTATTTGTTGGTGGCTACATCCTTCACCCTTCTTCGTTCTCCTTCCATTCTTATTTTCTTTTTCATTTTAAAAAAAAAAAAAATCTATCGATTAGATTTCAAAGTTATTTTGGAGTGATTTAATCTATTAAGGAATAAGGACAATTTATTTTGAAAAAGGGTAATGTCTTTTTATTTTTGTTTTGTGATTGATATTAATATATGGGTAACGATACTTTGACATTACCATTTGACAAATTTTTGACATCATTTACATGTTGCGCTTTGATTGGTCCAGTTAGAAAAAATTTAAAAGAAAAATTAAATGACATGGAAATACAAAGGATTAGGGGTGCAAAGTTTTTAAGTTCGCGGGTTTCATTATGGAAATTTCAAAAATTGGAAATTTCATTTCCTAGAGAGAAGACAAGAGAGAGAACCCACAAGAGAATGTTCTCCTACCCACAACTGTTGTCGTTCACTGGAGTTGTGTATGTCGTCGTTCATCGGAGTTGTCTCCACTACCATTCGGGCTGAACGTTTTGAAGCATTGTTCCTTTCGCTATTTCAAATCACTGCTCAACACCGAAACCACCATTGATGTGAGTTTTGAAGTTTCCTGCCGTTCGTTTCGCTGCAAGCGCCATTTGAAATCACCGCCGTAGGCGAAAACCACCATTGAAGACGAAAAAACATCGTAGGCAAAAACCACCATTAAAAATCAATGTCATTTTAACAGATGACCCTTGTGTGCAGAAACTTTGTCTGAACTCCCCACTTATTTGGTCTTTGCTCCCATTGTTTCTACATAATGCGTTTTACAAATAATTGTTCCTTGGTCATGGAGTTCGATATAAATGTGATAATCAATGCCTGAACATCACTTTTATGTCCAATAAATCTTAAAAAAAAATTATTCACTTAAAAATCAATGTCATTTTCACAGTTGACCCCTGTGGGCAAAATCTTTGCCTGAACTCCCCAGTATTGTTTGTGCACAATGAGTTTTACAAAGAATGGTTCTTTGACCATGAAGTTCGATATAAATGTGATAATCAATGCCTAAAAATCACTTCTATGTCCAATAAGTCTTAAAAAAATTGGTTCACTTAAAAATCAATGTCATTTTCACAGTTGACCCTTGTGTGCTGAAAGTTTGCCCGAACTCCCCACTTATTTTTCCTTTACTCCCAATGATGTTTCTGCACAATGAGTTTTACAAAAAATGGTTCCTTGGCCATGAAGTTTGATATAAATGTCATAATCAATGCCTAAACATCACTTGTATGCCTAATAAATCTTAAAACAAATCGGTTCACTTAAAAATCAATGTTATTTCCACAGTTAACCCCTGTGTGTAAAAACTTTGCATGAACTCCCCACTTATTTGGCCTTTGCTCCCAGTGTTGTTTCTGCACAATGAGTTTTACAAAGAATGTTTCCTTGGAATGAAGTTCGATATAAATGTCATAATCAATGTCTGAACATCAACACAAGCAATGTTTTTTTGTCTTCAATGGTGGTTTTCACCTACAACGGTGATTCCAAACGGCGCTTGCAGCGAAACAAACGACACAAAACTTCAAAACTCACGTCAATGGTGGTTTCAACATTGAACAATGATTTGAAATAGCGAAAGGAACAGTGCTTCGAAACGACAAAAAGTTCGGCACAAACGACAGCGGAGACAACTACGGTGAATGACGACATACACAACTCTAGTGAACGGCGGTGGTTGTGGGTGGAAGAACATTCTCTCTTGTAGGTTCTCTCTTGTGTCTTCTCTATAAGAAATGAAATTTCCAATTTTTGAAATCCCCAAAATGAAACTCATGAACTTAAAATCCTAAAACCTCAAATCCTTTGCATTTCCATGTTATTTAATTTTTTTTAATCTTTTCCAACTAGACCAATCAAAGCGCGATATGTGAATGATGTAAAAAAATTTTCAAATAATATTGTCAAGGTATCATTACCCTTAATACATAATGATTCATGAATCAATTGATTTGTTTTAGTGTATAATAATTATCTAATTACAACAATGGGAATTTATAAATTGTGTGTAATGAAAACACACGTCATTAATTTTTATTTTTCATTTATAATAATTGCAATATTGATTTTTCTTTATTATATAATTTTATTTTATTCAATATCTATAACTGTATTCTTATTTATATTTTTTTGTTTTTTATTTTATTTAATAAGGTGTTATTGATCTCATATTTATTTGTTTCTTTAATATTCAATTTTATTTTATTCACTTAATCTTATTTTTATTTATTTTTTATTTATTTTAGGGAGTAATCATAATCTTATTTTATTTATATTTATTTGTCATTTTATTTTAATCACCGAAATATTTTTAACTTTGTTTTTATTTATTATTTATGAATTTTATTTGGTGAAGTGTCATAGTTTTATTTATTTATTTATGTTTATTTGCACTTTTATTTTAATACGATGTTGTTAACCTCATTTATATTTATTTATATATATTTTATTTAGTGAGATATTAAGAATTTTATTTGTATTTATATTTATCATAATATTTATTTTATTGAGAGAGGTGTTTTGATCCTCATTTGTTTTTATTATTTTTATTTATTATTGTGATGTATTTATTTATGGTTAAAAATAAATATGCGTTACATTTAATAAATACATCTTTTAATGAAAAATATAATTAAAATATCTAAATTCATAACATATAGACTTAGTCTAACGAATTTATAATTAATCAATAAAACAAAAATTCATAAATACCAGTATATATAAATTGAGTTCCGAGCTCAGTTTCTATGAATTATAATATAATAGGGTACAAGTACAACATCCAATCACATTTTATAGAAGTATAATTCTTAAATTAATTATTATTAAATTAAAAGCTTAGCATATATAATAATTATATTCTGATAAATGAGTGACATGGGAATTGCTGCGTGGCGGTACGGTAACCTTTTGCGTGGATCCCACTCTCTGTATTCATCTCCGTATCTCGTATTTCTGGTCCACACGTGTAATCTTTATTTCCCCACTCAAATCCACGTTGACATTTTTACCGTCTTTTCTAACTCTTACTATTATCATATTATATTATATTATTATTATCATTATTATTATTATTATTATTATTATTATTATTATTATTATATCAATGTGGTGGAATTTTTACATAATAAAACAACAATTCAATAAATTTATTTTAATAATTTATAAATGTTTCTATGATAATTTACGGTTTTCACCATCACGCAACTAACGTAAGCTTTTTCCTTTTTTATGTGATTAATTCATACGTATGATGGTACATATATTACTAATTATTAGACATAAACGAACAGAATTAAAAATAAGATAATTGCATCATTGGTATGCATGCAAATGATCAATATAGAAAGAATCTGTTCGAAATAGCGACCCAGTAAACCAGTTGACCTTATTTATAACACCCTTTAAAGTGTTAAATATTTCTACCAAAACCCAGAAGTGTCAAATAAGCATGCACTAGCACATAAAAAGGTAACCAAATTTGAAGAATTCAAAATCAGTTTACAATATTTTTCCTGTTTGAATTTCTTGTTATTGATCATCACAAAACCAAACTCACGTTCACTTGTCTTCTGCATATCACAGAGCCGTGTTTTGACCATAAATCACATTCATTCATTCAATTTTTTTACCCTTTTTGGAACACAAAAAAATATATACATAAATATATATGTATGTATATATTAGTATATATTCTGAAATAAAATGTTTGTAATGTGCTTTATGGAGAACTACCTAAATTTTGTAATCAATATATTTATAAAGAAATTCGCAAGTTGGTTGCCAATTTACATCTCTGTCTTTTTCCCTCAATTGGCTACAGTTTATGCCTTTATCTTGAACACTTGGTGGCTGAGGCTGGAAAATCATCCACTTGTACAAGTGTTAAAGTGGTCGATATTTTGTTAAGAGAAAAAAAAAATCATAAATCAATAACTCTAAAGTGCCAATATCAGTGATTGATAAATAATAACAATTAAAGCATACATGTTTATGGTTAATTCTTTTTTTACCCATTAAATGTTAGAGCTAAAAAAAATAATCTTTTGACTGTTTATGGTGATAGAGTTCAATTGAAACATGATCTCCTCTGTCTCTGTCTCTCTCTCTCTCTAGAATGACACCGACAGCATTTGCAAAAGAGACTGCAATAAGGTGTTAACTAGTTAGCTACAATTTGTACTTTCTATCTATTTCTCAGTCAAAGCTAGATTACGTGTGAACATAGCCACCAAAATTCTCAGCCGTGACAGAGAGAACACATATTTTATAATTCACTCTTTTTTTAGTATTTGCCAAAATACCAAAACAAATTCCCTTTCACATATTTCAGAAATCCAAAAACAATTTGTGCACCATGAAAATTAAACTACTAAAGAAATTATAAAGGTGGTAAAGGGGTGTGTGCGTTGAGGTGAATGTAGAAGCCAGAGCATACGGTACAGGGAAAAGGATATACTTATAGCTTAGTTTACACTATTTTAATGGTGGCTGGCTAGCTTAATTCCACATGCTTAATTTTGCAAATCTTTTGCACCCCTTTATTATATAACCGTTTCATCCTCCATAGCATTCCAAAGGGTGTTCCGAGAAGGAATCAAGCAACAAAATTTCCAGGTGGATCTTGGTAAATTTGATTTTGGTCCAAAAATAGTAAGAAAAGAAAAACACCATAGTTTATAGTTTTCATGTCCTTGCTAACGGTGGCGTACCAAAGGGGCTCA
This sequence comes from Vigna radiata var. radiata, assembly GCF_000741045.1. Lineage (NCBI taxonomy): Eukaryota > Viridiplantae > Streptophyta > Magnoliopsida > Fabales > Fabaceae > Vigna > Vigna radiata. The sequence goes on along the minus strand of NC_028351.1, from coordinate 24,117,962 downwards.
GGTGAGTTTATCCGGTTCACCGCGGATGACGGTGGTGAGGGTGAATATGGTCATGGACATGGTGATGGTAGTGGTGGTTCACCAGGCTTCAATTTTAACCAAGGGATGCAACAACAAGGTGAGGTAACAATGCAAGGTGGTTCTTTGGTTTCAGGGTACAACAGGGGTGATCCAGAGTTGAGACAAATGGTTTCAGCTTTGACACACGTTGTTTCGTCAGGGTCTGACCAGAGGAGCACCGAATGGATGCAACAAAGTGGTTATCCCATGATGTCAGGTTTCGGACATGCACCTTCTCTTTCTCGTTTGTCTTCTTTCTCTTCCTCTCCTTCTCCTTCTTCTGGTGTTGGTCAGAAAAGAGGGAGAGAAGAACAAGAGACTAATACCTCTTCTTCACATAACCTGATGCAACAACAAACTGCTCCAAGACTCTTCAGAACAACAGTTCCTGACTTCGTGCTACCTTCTCAAGGAGACTCATCTTCAGGTGCAACTACTTCCTTACACCACATCCTCAAATTATCCATGAAACATGTTTTTCATATCTACAATCATCACAATCACAACTCACACATCATTTCATTTCACCCTCATCTCATGTTTTGCATCTAAAACAACAAATGGGGTGTATGTAAATCATTATTTGCATTATCTTAAACTTTCTTCACCAATTTATTTTATCTTTTCCAAACATCCCAATTTGTTGAATGAAACATGCAGCATCATTAGTCTGTGTTTAGTGTTCAGAATCAAGCACTCATCCTTCTTTTCATTGGATTTCCTTCCCTTCCACCTAGTGCAGGGGAAAATCATTCGTGCATCTTATATTGCATGCATAAACACCTTCCATTTCTCATTTTCTTTCATCAAGTAGATTTCATTTTCCAAAACCATGTTATCAAAAAGAAAAGTTTACCATGCTGAACATGATCATTACTCATCAGTCACATACTCAAATACCTTCAACTACTAGTATAAACACCATGATTCTCAATTAAGCCATTTATTACACAATGGCATGTTTCTCCACACTAGTGCAGATGTTCTGTGCCTTCTATCTCATCTTTTGAATTTAACCAGTGACTGAAGAAGTTCCCACCTCCACAACTACAACAGTAACAGTAACAGCAGCAGCAGCAACTGCTGTTACTGAAACTACGGCTGGAGATGGGGAAAGGAGGAGAAAGTACAGGGGAGTGAGACAGAGGCCATGGGGAAAATGGGCAGCTGAAATCCGTGATCCACACAAAGCAGCACGAGTTTGGCTTGGCACATTTGACACAGAAGAAGCAGCAGCAAGAGCCTATGACGAAGCTGCATTGAGGTTCAGAGGCAACAGGGCAAAGCTAAACTTCCCTGAAAATGTTAGAGCAGTTCCACCTCTTCAACCTTTCCATCCCGCCACAAGACTAACCGTTTCTGACTCCTCCACCACACAATTCCGACCACTCACCACGGCCATGGCGGCGCCACCCTTCATTCAGCCGCCAAATATGCAAAGCTCCTCTGACTTGATCAGAGACTACTTGCAATACTCTCAGCTTCTACAGAGTGATTTTCAACAGCAGCATCATCAGCCTCAGCTTCATCAACAACAACAACCACAACCTTCTAGTTTGCTTCAGCAGTTCTACTACAATGCACAATTGGCTTCTCTTCAATCACCTTCATTATTACCCTCATCACCTTCATTCTCTTCTTCTGTGTCACAAACTCCATTCCCTTTATTCTCAACATCTCCTCAATTTTCCTCTGCTTCATTTCCCATGTTTTCAAGTCAACAAATGAGTTATTTCCAGCCACTGGAAAGCCTCCCTCCAGCCGGCGGCAGGCCGGAGATTCCGCCGTCAACATGGTCCGATACCGGTGGCCAGCCACCACCTTCCGGTTGATCCAATGTTTCAGCTTCGTTCATATTCTACTTTTTTGTTGTCTTACCCTTTTTCTTTCTTTCATACTTAGGATAAAAAAAAAACTTGTTTTACTTATTTTTAAGGATAAAACTTAAATACAGTTTTTTTAAGTATTTTTTGTCACTATTATTATGAAATCAAAATTAGAGTTTCAGTTCAGTCAGTTATACAGATATTTAATCCAAAATTATCAGATGAAACTCTAATTTTGAAAAAAGATACTATAACTTTGTTTAAGTTTTGTTCCTTTGTGAAATGATGGTAAATTCCTTGAACATGTAGTTTTGGAGTTAAGTATTGTTTTGTTCGTATTCTTGTAAAGAAGATTATTTGAAAAAGAGAAAAGGTGGTTGAAGGTTAAAGACAAAGTAGCATTTAGGTTTTTTAGGGTTATAGTTTATTTGAAATTCTGAATGGAGATGATGTTAACATTCTCCTATATATATATATATATATATATATATATATATATATATANTATATATATATATATATATATATATATATATATATATATATATATATATATATATATATATATCCATGGAAAGATGTAGAAGAACCTCATAGCTTTTACATACTCTGTCTGCTATCTGCTATACAACCACAGATTTTATCAAAATGTTCTTATACTTTACTTTTTTTTTAATAATATTTTGTGGAGATTTATTTAGTCATCATTATCATTCTTTATCTTTTTGATTATTTTCGATGTGTTCATTTATTCCAATCTTAATCAGCAAGAGTAATACAATGGATACATTATTAGTGATGATATCATCTTACACTAAACCTCTTTCTCACAAACAAAGGAAACAAACATTGTCAAATTTTGAATTAAAGAGAAAAGGAAGAAAATCTTAAATTTTATTTTGAAAAAGTTGTTTCTTTTTTCATATCTAATCAAATTAAAAAAAAATTGTTATTTCTGTTTTTCTTCTTATCTAATTCAGAAATCAAATACGTGATGTATTCAATTTTGTTTATGATACATTTTCAATAAAGTAACAAATGTGTTAAAATGTCTGGTTTGTACAAAACTAGGTACTTATTTTTCATAACCTATGTACTCTTTATTTATTCTAGATGCAGACTTATATTGAATGGAATATATTAAGATGCACATGACCCCCTCCAATTTTTTATTAAGGCATGAAATTTCTTCATTCTTTCATAAGCCAAGAAAATTCTGCTATATTGGTCTAATGTCTATCTAGTTCAGTTTGAATATACTATTTTCCAAAATATATTTATAGTATTTTATTATAGTAGAAAACGAGTTAATTTTAAAAAAGTAATTAAAATAAACGTTTTTAGAAGTCTCAAAATTAACTATTAGCTTAACTCAATTTTATAAAATTAATTTAAAAATTAAAATTGATAACCTAATTTGGTGTTATTTCTAATGGAAACTCACCATAACTATAATAATAGTTATGATGCATGTTGTGTGGTATGAATGTGGTGTTCCGTTGTTTAAGGTTCTTTTTCTAAGTTAGGAGGGAAATGAAGTGGATGAGTCAACTTGTCTAAACATGGTTTTGAAATGGCCATTGGTCTTTGAACTTTATAGTGATAAATGTTTCAATGTTTATTTATAATTGTTCAAATTGAAACCTACTTTTCAGTTTAGAGACTTGTTTGACAAATGTTGTTCAGTTATAAATGTGTATGTAAGAAGACTGAACACAAAGACTTTTAAGTGATAAAGTTATTATTGTGGCTTTGAGTTTGATTACAAACTACACTATGCATTTGAAATCAACTTTAGAAATTAGGTACTTGAATTGAATTGGTTTGGTGGCTTCTGAATGATCATGCAAATTGGGTTTACTATATTTTAGTTACAAATGGACATAAATTTTACTTTTTTTAACATAAGATATATTTTTGGCTAAACATTGGTAATTATTTCTTGATATAGTAAAGATTTATTTATACAAAAACAACAATTTTTTATACATAAAGTTTAAAATTAAATCTTTAAACATACATTGTTGAGATATGATGTTAAAAATAAATAAAAATTAGGAAAGAGAAATATCACATACATACTCTTATCACATACAATATCATTTAATCTTATATTGTGTACCATCATATGGATAAATTATAAATTTTAAAATTAATAATCACACCATATTATATATATATCCTCATCACATTGTTGACATAAAATTTTAAAACAAATTAAAAATTTTAAAACAAATTAAAAATGTATTACTTTTAACCAATAATATAAGAATTATCACATAAATAATATAATTTTTGTAAAGATATAATGAGTTTGATTATTCTTGGTTTATAACGAGTATAACCACTTTTGATATAAAATAGTTCAACTGACTATAAACGTTTAATTCTTCTTGAGTTAAAGAATGAAGTGTTTTAAACCATTTCTGATTATTCAAAAATAATAAAGTGTTTTTAAATAAGTATAAATTAAAAAGTTCTCTTAGAGAAGATATTTGAAAAATACAAAGTTTGTAATATCCCCAAAAATATAGCATTTCACTATACCAAAGAGTTATCACATACATGATATTATAGAATAGTTATAAACTAGATGTTATCACAGACATGATACTATAGAACAGTTATAAACTAGATGTACTGGCTTTTACAGTCCTCCAAAAGAAACATAAATTTTTAAAAACTATTTTTCTAAGTAAATATTACTCTGCAGTCCCCTCCTTACCTTAGAGAAACGTAGCACTGCTCTAGAAAACCCCGACTGATGCTTGCACCGTAAGGAAACTCTACAAAAACCTACAAATCATCGATTGGTTAACCAACCTCATGACCTAATTGAAGTCAATAATTGGAGGAACGAAACTCTTGATCCATGTAAACAAAATCATTTTGCAGGATCAAGAATCCTAGATGCTAGAGGAAAGGGTTAACTGCTTACCCGCTCGATTTACCCAATTGATCGGTTAGATTTGTAGCCCTTGACTCATTGCTCGCCTAGGTACTTCCTGATCGTCAAGCAGAGGCTCCAAACGTGAGAAAAGTGAGAGAGATGTGAGAGAAAAGGAAGAGAACAATGTTTTAGAGAAATATAAGGTATTTAGATAATGAGAAGAGCTTTAGATATTTTTATTTATATTATACGTTTATTTTAAAATAAAATACTCGGTCTCATTATCTTAATATACTTATCTACTCTAATAGTCTATTTTCTAGGTTCTTACAAAGTTTATCTGAAAACTTCTTACAAAGATTTTTCTTTTTCAAAGAGTTAAACGATGCAAAAGAATGAAAGTGTAAGAGTATATGCAAATTGTTGTCATAACTCTTGTATTCTTCTCTTCATGTAGTCTTATTATATAAGTAACTTTGAAAACAATTTGTTACTCAAAAGCATTGACTTTGATGTAGATGTTGTAGTCTTTTTTACTAGGTTAGATATTACTTTGCATTTGTAGAGACAATTTACTACTTGTACGAATTGAGTAGAGAGAAGACTTTGAAGAAACATTCCTAAAATGTCTTCATATCTCTTAACATTCTTCTGAATTAACATAAATTTTTTGAATAAAGCATGTGTCATTATATGATTTGCATAGATAGTGAGAAACAACATAATAGACAAATAAGTATTATTCTAATATTTGGATTTAAAACAATAGCGTTTAACATAGTCTTTATACTATAGAGTTTAATGTAGTATGTTTATTGTTAAGACTCCGACAAGTGTACCGAATCGTATCAAGTAATAATAAGTTGTAAGACCAAGCATTGTTCCCTAGAGACTCATTGGCCTAGACTTTCATGTGATTTGTTGATTATTTAAGACTTGAATAACGAAAATTGGTGTTTACAATGAAAAAACGAAAATTAAATATGCATGCAAAGGTTGATAAATTGAACAAAGAAAATACGCAGTTGGATGATATGGATGAATTGTGTTGTTGGGGTTTCCGACTTATCCTAATCCACTCATATATTTACAAATTCTACTTTTTCATTAATGTCAATGTCACTTTCTAATTTACCCTAATCACAATGTCTTGGTGAATAGAGCCTATTCCTAATTACTAGTTTACAATGTCTTGTCTCCTTAACAATTGTTCATGCATTACATTCACACAGAAGTTTAAAGGCAATCGGTCCTCCTATCCCTATGTCTAGGTAGTATTGCTCTTGAGAGAATTTCCCCATGTCTAGATCTACCCATATATGTCCATAAAGATAGAATCAAAGATCACGCTATTGAATGAGTTAAACAAAGCATGCATAGAGAATAGAGGAAAAATTCTAACAATTAATGAAATAAAACATATGAATAAAGCATCAATTCAATATATGAGAGTTTCAAAGGATTACATCGTTTCCCCAACAACAATGGACGTTTAGTTCACCATAGACATGGTGAAATTAGATGAAATTAATGAAAAATATGAAAAGATAAACCCTAAAACTTGTAGATTGGAGCTTCTGCATCCAAAATCCGTCTCCAAGGGGTGAGGAATGTGTTTTTGCATCTCCTTCTGCCAAAAGATAGACTCTCTGGTTCGTGAAAATCAACATATAGTTCATTAAAATCAACAGAAATTGGCCCAGGCCCACGAAGATGGCGCTCAGTGCTGGGTTACCGTTCATCGATAGGTGCGACACTCAAGATGGACGCTCAGTGTTGATGCCCAAGCATTTGGCAGTGATTTCACTGAAGAGGTCACCGCTCAGCGGTGGGCGCGATACTCAATTTCTCCCCTCAGCGTTGGCGCTTGAGCGTTTGACAGAGATCCACACAGTGAGGCTGGCGCTCAACGGTACTAACGCTCAAAGATGGTTGGGATTCTTCCTTTGTGCACTTTTCCATCTTTTCTTGAGTCCAACTCCTTCCTACTTCATCTTCCTTCATTCAATTCATGTTAAATTCTGCCAAAACAAGGAAAACCAAACATAATACCACTAAAGCCACCTTTGACTCTTTTATTTTTTAACATAAGCAAAATGCATGATTTCAAGCTAGTTTCTAAGTCATAAAGGATGTGTTTAATGTCAAATTTAAGTATAAAAATAACGATTTTTGAATCGTTATCATTAATCAAATCATTATCAGAGTAATTTATTACGCTTGTGTTAAATTTTCTCTTTAACTTTTAAAATAGACATTATATTTAAAATATTGTTTAACATATATCTTGTGCATTATTTTAAATAGTCATTTTTATAGATACTACTTAGATATTTTTATTAAATTTAAAAAAAAAATACTAAACATTTTGTCTTATTTGAAAAAAAAATACAAGTAGCACAAATAGTATAAGATATAGGAGTGTACAATGTGCAAGTTGGATGAAAATATAATGTAAAAGAAAAGATAAAAAAGAGGTGAAATCGCCATAATTAAGTTTTATCAAACACAATGTAACGTGATTCTTTTGCTTTAATTTAAAGCTTACAAAATGATTTGGATATTTTAATTAAAAGAGTTAATATACTTTCCAAAATTAAGAAATAATCAGTTCAGAAATTTACTGAGAAAAATGTCACTTTCTTTGTCAACGTGTTATACATTCAATTTGACAATCCTTGAACACCAATTTAGATTTTATGGTAGTAAAGAGGTCAACCACCAATTACATTTATCACGATTTTAGTGTGATGGATGATGCTATTAAAAACATTTTTTTAATATTTTATTTTTTAATCAAGATATTTATATAATATTATAAAATTAAACAATGTGTTCATATATATTAAATTTAGTTTCCTTTTCCTTCGTCTATAAATCTTACTCCCAAAATCATTCTGAAAGTTTAGATTAATGTAAGAGCCAAAATTAAAAGACCTAATTGTTTACAACGAATTCAAACAAAACATGAGTTTATTGGTCTTATTGTAATTAAAATTATTTAGTTGCTATTATTTGACCACTACATTCATTTTCTCTTGAATTTGGTTGAAGACATTCATTATAGTAGAAGTGATTCAGTTTGTACTACTCAATTATCGATGAGCGACACCATATTATAAACAACCAATTACTACCACTTGACAACTGCTACCTAAAAACACATCCATCTAATATCAAAATATACATGTTTATATTATTTTTACAAAAAGACAAAAAAACATGACAATATATTTTAAAAAATAGGTATAATCATTTTGGACATCTCTATTTGTGCAGGTTTGTCTCAAACAGGTCCTAATATTCTAAATGCTCTCAACGAGGTTCTTCATTGTGAAAAATTTAATCAAATTAAACCTTGCCGTTAAGTTGGCTAGATGACGTTAAAAGAATTAATGTGTGACTTGATGACATAAACAAGTGGTATTGACATGGCAAACATTGGTGATCTTAGTTGGCTTTCTTTTATTTATTTATTTAAAAAAATTCACTGTAACAAAAATTAGACTTTTAATCAAACTCATTCTACCATCTCATCTCTCCTTCACCGCATCGAACGACCACGGTCATCCAAATCCATTTTTGCTCTTTTCTTGTTTGCAGATTAAGAACCCTAACCCAAACCCATTTTTGCTCTTTCCTTGTTCGCAAATCAAGAACCCTAACCCAGCCTAGATTAATACGTAATTGAAACTACAAAATTCAAAACTTTATTGCACTTTATTTTCCCCATCAGATCCACCAACCTTTCCCAAATTACAAAATAAAATCTGCAGTATATTATTCGTGAGGAGAATTTTACACTTCGCACAAAATTTCATTTTGTGTATTTGGATTGAACATAACAAATTAACAATTTACAAATAGAAATTATGAACTGAAAGAGTTTTGTTCTCTGTGAAGCAAAACGTGGATTCAGAAAAGAGAGTCGGTGGTAATTGAGAAGTTTCTAAACTTGTGATGATGTCACCGAAATGTGAGTGATTGAAAAAAGGGCATTTCACCATCTGGTGGCAAATTCTGGGTTGGTCTCAAAAATCGCTTGTGATCTTCGAAATGCTACAACCTTTGAAGAATATCACACCTGGGTGAGAAGATAAATAGAAACCTAGCCAATACAGAGAACGACAACGACAATGACGGTGAAGATAATGATTAAGGTAGAATAACTACGAAATAAAAACAATGTCTTGGAGAGAGAGCACAAGAGAGTGAGTGTTTGCGTTCTCTTTTCTGTTTGTGTGTCTTGTTAGGGGTGCATTATCATGATGTGTGGCAGCGAGGATCCGAACAACAAATGTGATTCTCCATTCGAATCCTCGGCATCACAACCCGTTATGTCGAAACCCCCATACCCTTCTTTGGCATCTTCGACGGTGAAGGAAGAATCGGAGTCAAACCAGCAATACCTTCACATCACTTACAATTCAAATCCTCGCTCGTTCAAGGACCTCCCTTTCCTCATCCTCTTCCTTCTCTTCGTCATCTTCACTTTCGCCTTCGGCATCTTTGTCGTCTTCCACCGAAACACCGACTACCCCTCTCTCATCTTTCTCCTACGACGCCTCCTCCTCCTCCTCCTGCGTCCTAAACTCTTCTTCCACTTCTTCCTCCTTTCCTCACGGCTTTCCCTCGATTCTTCCTCGCACTTGGTCAAGGGTCTCATGTGGACCCTCGTCATCACCTTCGTTCTTAGCATTCCCTGTGCTAGGTTTTGATTATCTTACTCAATCATTTTCCCTAAATAAAACGTTGCGTTTTGATTTAATTAAAGTTTTTTAAAACTGTAAATAAAAGAAATCCATCTCAGGTGATAAGTTTGCCACGTCAATAAAATTTGTTTATGTTATCAAGCCACGAAACATAATTTTTAACTCCGTTTAACTTAATTAACGGTAAGGTTTAATTTGATTCAATTTTTTACAATAAAGGACTTCATTGAGAGCATTTAAAATACGAGGACCTATCTGAGACAAACCTGCAGAAATAGGGATGTCTGAAATGATTAAACCTAAGAAATAATATGATTTGAGAGCCGAAAACTAAAGGTAATTTATGATTTTATTTTCCAAATCATTGAGACATTTTTATCCAGCGTTATTGGAAATGGTAACATTAAATTATAAATACTTTTTATAAATACATTATAAAAGTAAAACTATAACAATTAGTTTTATTCAAGATGTAAAAGTATGATAAAATGTAAAACACAAAAAAATTGGCCATAGGATTTTTATTGAAATTGAACATTAATGAGTTATAAACAAATTACATAAAAATTAAAATAGTATTTTTAAAGAATTAAATATGTTCATAGTTTCTAAACTTAGATATGAAATTGAAATTCATTATTATTTTAAACTTTGATATATTTTGATATTCAAATTTTAAAAATGAATTAATATAATCATTTTAATCTAAGAATATAACTTTTTTACGTAAGGACTTAGAAAATAGAATGTTAGGATAGATGGGTGTATTAGAATATGAGACGAGCTTTTATTTAATAAAATAGTAAATAAAAGTTTATAAAGCTCAATTCATTATTTAAAACACTTCATCTCTCTAAAACCTTCGTTCTCTACCTCTTCTCTACATTCTCTCTAGATTTTCTTCCATTTGAGCGGTCAGCTTTCTGATCAGGAGGTGTCTAGACGTCCACGGCGTAGAGGGCTACATAATCGACTGATTACATTCTTGATTCTAACCGGTAAGTTGTTCTTCCCTTTCCTCCGCTGTTCTGGACCTAAACCATGTAATCCCTGCTAGTTGCATGCATTTTGTGCTTCCTCTCTTGCATTCCCTATCCAATTCTAGCTCTAAGAGATATTCTTGATTACCAATTTGTGGTCTGTAGGGTGCTGTCTAGGTTCCTTGCAACTCCAGGTACTGTTGAGGCGAGTCTTTGAGCGAAATTGTGAAGTTTTAAGGTAAGGGGAGCTAGGTTTTGTTTGAATCTATAGTGGGTTTTATGTGTGAGTTGTATTCTATACATTGTTGCCAATTGAGTTGAAATTTGATGTTGTGTAGACTAAACTATGTGTTTTTGGAATGTTAAATTATGAGTATGTGAATTGTTGATTTCAATCTGGTTTGGATGTGATGTACTACTAGAATTGAGCTTATTGATGATGGGAAATATGTTGTACAAGTTATTAGGTAGGAAATTAAGTGAATTATAATGTTTTAGGCAAATTTAGAGGAAGTGAGGTAGTGATTTTGAGTAATTGGAGTCTAGGGTGGTTTTGGGCTATTGGGATAGTTTAAGTAAGTCAATTATGACTTGTTAGAAGCACCAAAATGATCAAAAACAGATTCGAAGTGATAGTTTAGGATTTGGGTCTCTAGGTTGATGAAGTGGAGTTTTAGATTAGAAATCAATGCATAAACGCTTTATAATGATGTTAGGAATGTTTAGAATCACTTGGACACGTTTAATTATGTATATACTACAATCTAGGAGGGTTAAAAGTTTGAAAAAATGTCTAGAATTGGTTTTGGGAGGTTGAGTTGCATAATTTTGCAGAATTCCATTTTGCAGAATTCCGTTCTGTAGATTATGCAGACTCGTTGAGCGAAAGGATTCGCACAACAAGTCGCTCTGGCAAGATGCTCTCTGCTAGTGCATTCGCATAGCGACAAGATGCATTATGCGAATTTTTGTAGAGGGTGCTCTCTGTATGAGCACTTGCACAACGAGTATGTGCGTCGTGCGAGTAGTTGGAGAGGGTGTTCCCTATTTTATGATTCGCCTCTCGCTTTACGACTAGTGCTGGTATGGGAAAAATGCTAATTAATAAGAATAGCGAGTAATGGGCGCTATGCAAGGGTTTGAGGCCTGGAGTCTCCGTGTGTTAATTTGCACAACGAATTTAGTCGTTGTGCGAATGACTGAGAAGGAGTGGTCTCTGTTTGAGAATTCACTTAGCGAGTTGGAGTCGCTATGCGAAAACCCTCTGGTTTTGCTTTGCGAGCTAGTGCACGTAGCTAATTATTTAGTTGTAGTTCATTCTTTTCTTCTTGCTTTATAGTAACGAAATTAAAAGGTTGTGGTTGATTAAGGCAGTGTGTGATGATTGTTAGTAAAGTGTTTGTTTTACTTATTGAGAATGATCGAATTGAATTGAATTCCAAGACTCAAGGTGAGCTTTTTGGAAGTCATTGAAGTTGATAAAAAGTTGTGTTGTATAAATGTAGGGAACTTTGAAATGGTAAGTCTATTCCGACACTCTAAGGATCATTCATGCTCAAATAGAGAAGAACGATGCAAGTGGTGAGAGTAGCGTGAGGTCCTTGTCTATAGACTTAGAGTTTAGCTATAAACTAGTATAAGGATTAACCTTGTGTAGTGTTGGGGAGTGCCAGTTGAACTATATGATAATGCTAATTTTTACCATCATCTAAGCATCATTTTAGTGGCAAAATCAACTCCTTTCTAGCTTATAACCTTGTTTTATCCTCATGTTTAATGTGTTTTCTAGTTTTCTTGTGTTTTATGTAGTATATGCTTGCTTTTACCTCTAATCTCTTTGTTTAAGTTGTGAAATAAATGAATAGGAAGCAATTCTAGTGGAGGAAAACAAGCAAGAACTCAAGGGAACATGTTTTGGGACGATAAAAGATCAATTTGAAGCAAATATCCATGTTGGACGCCTTTGGAAGCGCACAAGAACTTGAATTTTAGAATGCTGCCGCTGGGCTACCACTTGAGCGCCATATCTCTAGAATGCTGCCACTGGGCTGTCGCTGGGATACCGCCTAAGCGCCAGAAATTCACGCTCGGGCGCCCCTGGGGGGCGCTGGGCGCCCTTTGATGCGCTATTTTGTGATTTTTATGGCGCCTGGGCGCCCTTTGGGGGGCACTGAGCGCGACTTTGCGCTGATATGTCAAAATGGGTTATTTAAACATGGGTCTCGCGAGTTTTGGGGATTCTTCTCCTCCTACACTTCATTCTTCACCTAGAGAGATTGGGAGAGGCCCTTGGAGGCTATTTGGGGTGTTGGGAAGCTCTCCCACTCCTCCTTGGGTCTTCAAGCTTCTTCAATGGTGATTTTGCCCCTTTTGGGTTGAGGAAGAAGATGGGTCACAGATTGGAGATGGAGATGCGAAG
>NC_028351.1:24066310-24104605 GCF_000741045.1 Vigna radiata var. radiata | reverse complement strand
TAAATTCCTTGCACACCAACTGTTTGATAAAAATACCAAAAAGAGTTTCTTGTGTTTTTGTGCACTTTGATGTCTAATTGAGTTATGAAAGGAAGAATTGTCATGTGNTGCANAANNCTCTTNGNAAAANNATACCTGGTCTTACCAGTTTTATTACTTGAACGATTTGGTACACTTGCCAATGAGATAACACTATACAAGTGCAAAGGCTACCAATAGTTCGACATTTATACAAATCTAGACGAGTCGTGTTGAATAGTTGATGCATGGTTAAATTGTGTACATCTTTGATATTGAGAATTAAAACTCATGTTAATACTTAATTGTGTAATATGATTATTTCTTGTTTATCTAGCTCACCCTTCTGCTTGTGATTGTATGTTGTTCGTGTGGTGATTTCCTTTTGCAGTGATCATCCTTTTGGATGTGAGCAGAGGTAGATAAGGTGCCTTTGGAGCAGGAGTTGGAGGGAGCTGATGTTGTGGAGTAGTTAGTGATAGTATAGGATTGTACATAGTTTTGAGTAAACTGTCCTATGTATAAAGTGTTAAATTTTATGGCCATTTTGGATGACTGTAAGATGATACTTTGTGGTAGCCTTTAACTGTTTTATCTTATCATCTTGTGTGACTTCTATGATATGGTTGGTTTATCACTATATTTTGGATGTTACATTTTACATGTTAAATGACGTTATATGCTGACATTTTGTTGGAACGTGTCAAACGATGTAAACATCTCAAACGTCAACTTGAAACATAAAAAAAAATTTAACACAATTTGATTATTAGGAAGATTATCTATTCATTTTTAAAGTTTGAGAACTAAAGTGTATTAAAGTTTTGAACAAGGATAAATTTCAATTTTGCGTTAAAGTTTAGTAACTAAAAGTATATTTTCGAACAAAGAAAAATTTCAATTTTGCCTTAAACTGTAGTAACTAAAAACATATTTAATTCAATCTAAAAAATATAGTTTTCTGCAAAACAAACAAATCGCTTAGTGTCACACACATGTGCTTAAGGTCTTTTAAGTTTTATTTTTTTTAATTTTCTTCTTTTCAGTCAATGTGTCAACCTTGCATTCAAGCATATTTTTATGTTTTTCCTCTTTATATGAGTACATTCTCTTTATTCTTCGTGTAAATTTTCATTCTTCTACAAAGAATAACATTGTTTATTACGGTCTTGGATATCTTTTGTTTTGATTTAGCTTTCTTATTCATGATTCTTCTTAGTTTTGTAGAATTGTTGGTTCATTTCATTTTCAATATGATATCTTGATTAAGATTCAATTATTTTTAGTGTTATATATTTTAGGAAGTTTAAGATGATATAAGATCATTTCTTTTGAAAAACTTTATTGTGTATCTTTGATTCTCTTTTCTTTTGTTTCTTGTTTCTTGTTCTTTCTTCTTTTTATAATGAATAAAAAATTAGTTAACTTTTTTCTATGTCTTTATCATAGTGAGAGTTATGTTGCACATTTAATTTTTCCTATTATTGACACCGACAATTATCATTCATGAGTAAGTCTATGATTACAATCGTAAGTGCCAAAAACAAACTTAAGTTTATATAAGATTGTTGCAAAACTATTGAGGAAGATTAATCTTATCAAACATGAAAGTTGTACAATAATATGGTAGTTTCTTGGCTCGTACACTTTGTCCCAGCTCCTGTAAAACAAAGTATCTTATGGATTGAAAAGATAAAAGAAATTTGGAATTGTCTTAAGTAAAGATTCTTCCAAGGCGATATGTTAAGAATTTCGTAAGTCTATATGAAGGTTTAATCCTTAAAGTAAGGAGATCTCACAATCATTGAGATCTCGATCATCGAGATCTCAATCATGAGATCTTTACCAAGTTGAGAATCATATGGGTTGAACTTTAAATTTTAGGCCAAATCCCCTTTGAATTGTAATGTTATTACTTTGATCATACGAAGGAAAAGTGGTAATAATTGAAAATACCATTATCTGTGATGTAATTTTGATATTAAATGCACCCTTTTTAACTTAGAAACTTGCTTTAACTCATGTTTTTGCTTTAGTTTTGTGAATAAGAGATTTGAGGTTATACTTGATGTTTTTATCATTAAATTCCCTTGATTTTGTAGGCTATTGGAATGAATTGAAAGAAGAGTCAAAGTATCAAATGGTTGGAGTGCAGAAAAGTCAACCATAATGCAAAAAAGGAAACCAGAGCCCAGAAAAGTCAACCAGAATGCAGAAAAGTCAACCAGAGCGCAGTTTTAGCACCGCAGGTGGCGCTGAGGACAGGATAGGGGCGTTGAGTGCTAGTTTTTTTCTGTATGGCGCATGAGCTCCACCGTTGAGCGTCATTTGAGTGCCACACCTACCGTTGAGCGTTGGCGACGCATGTTTTCAACTAGTTTTCTACTATTTTTATGATCTGTTTTGGGTCTGGACTCGTTTTCTGTTATTTTTCGGCCTTATTTAAAGACCTGGACGTCTTAGGGTTTGTATCTTTTGATGGCTTAAGCACATAAACACTCTTTTCACCCCTTTGGAGGCAGATTTGGGGATGCGAGAACTCTCTTGTTCTCTTTCTAGGGTTTTTGTCTCTTCCATTCCATTGTACACCTAGTTCTTCCATGACGGTGGAAAACTAATCTCATTTGTTATTGGGGAAGATGTAACCTCTAAACTCTCTTGTATTTGAATGGATTTATATTATATATGCTTTACTTCATTAGTTGTTAGGGTTTTTCCTCTACACTCTATGCATGCTTTGTTTAACTCATTCAATTTCATGATCATTGATTTTGTCGATATGGACACATACGGGGAAATCTAGAACTGGGGAAATTCTCCAAAAAGCAATATTACCTTGATATAGGGATAAGAGGGTTGGTTGTCTTTAAGCTTCTATGCGAATTTAATGCATGATTAGTTGCTTGGGATACAAGACATTGTAAACTAGTAATTAAGAGTAGACATTCTTCACCGAGACATCGGGTTTAAAGTAAATCAGAAAGTGAAATTAACATTAAGGAAGAAGATGAATTCGTTTATGCATGAGAGTGATTAAGTGAAATCTAAACCTTAACAACATGTTCATCTCATATTATCAACATCATCCATTCACTTTTGTGTTTAGCCTCAATTGGCCAAATTGCATTCACGTTTATTTTTCCGCACTTTGCATTCAAAAACCCCAAAATATTGTTCTTATAGTCTTAATTGGTTAAGCAAAAGCGCAACTGTTTAGTTTCGTGAGTCTCTTGGGAAAACGATACTTGGTCTTACCATTTTATATTACTTGATACGATTCGGTACACTTGTCGGAGTCTTAACAAAAAGTGGAGACCACGCAATGTAGTTTTTTAAGGGGTTTGAACAATCAAAATAGTAATGTTAAATCAATAACTTTTTTCTTATATAGCTCCACAGGAACATCAAATCATGGATAATAATTTCTCCATTGGAGTTGAAATTAAGATAAATGTTGTTATTGTTCTTGTTATATGAAATCATTGCAGAAAAACAGACCACACTAAATCCATTTGTTATAGAAAACACGAATTTCTTACAAGTAATGAGATCAAGTTTTTCAAAAATCCTATGAACAAGAAAATGTGTTCATTGTGGAAAAAATGGTCACTCTTGAAGTTTGTTATAAAAAGTTTGGATTCCCACTTCAGCACAAATATATTATAGGAGAAGAAGCAATTCTGTCAAGATTCAAGATGCCAAGCAAGATCAAAATTGGATAATGTTTCTGGAGATTAAGACATATGTTTAAAACGATAGTAATATCAAGCTTTAATGTTCCTAATACATCAAAACAGTAAATGTGAAACTCATTTTCATATTACAAACTGTATAGTCTATGTTAGAAATCAGTTTGAAAGCTTTGTTAAGACAAAAAGGTTTGACAATGGATTTAACATATTGAATCTTAGGAAATTACACACCAAAATAGTTGTGTGGAAATGAATGAACAAAATGGTATCATTGAGACAAAACACCAACATATGTTGAATAGTCACTTAGGTTTTGATGTTTTAATATAATATTTATGCTCAATTTTGGTAATATGCAATAAATTATGTTTTCCATTTAATAAATCTCATTCCTCTTTAACATGTTTTTCTTTATTATGTTAACAAATTTGGTATTCAAATTGCCTCAAATCAAGTATTTCATAAACTAACTGAACGTATAGAAATCAATTGGTAATTAGCAAAATCATTGTGTTTATTTTATTTATTTTTATCTTTTATTGGTATTTTTATTATTACTTTTTAGATAATTAAGGTACTTATTTAATAAATCAAGAAATATACATATTTGATTCTTGTTTGTGAAAATATTTTGTAGATAAGTGGAAATCATTAAATATTGAATAATATCTCAACAAAATTAGTTATCAACATATTAGACTACTTCAATTACAAAATTAAATAAATGGGAATCATGAAAGATTGAAGAATATTTCAACAAAATTAGTTGTCAACAAATTAGATTACTTTAATTACAAAAATCAAGTACAACTTTCAGGCTCACTCTAGTTTCGACCCATCTGTCCAACAAACAAAACCAACTCACCTAGCAAAGAGAGATTTACTCGCCCAACGAGCCAATTCGTCGAATGAGTTGTGGGTTTTGAAAATTTATAAATAGAGGTTTTGGTAGAGTTAAAAAATCATTCAAAGAGGACACTTGACCTAAAACGAGAGAAGGTAGATGCATTCTAGAGGCTAGAAGCATTCATCTTTATTCTTTTCTAGAGTTCAGAATTTATAGGAAAACTAACTCCCTAATTCACGGGGTTGAACGTAATGTATCTAAACATTTTGTGATTTATGTTATTTAATATATTTCTTTTTCATCATTCTTGTGTTTTATTCTTATTGTTAATTGCATGATAATTGATTGATTTCATATTTGTGAATATTCGATTATTGGACGCGATGTCGAAACCTATATTAGGATAGAGCAACTAATAGATTCATATTTAGACATTGAGATTTAATCATTAGTCTTTCATAACATCAAAATTTTGATCTTAATGCAAACTTATGATAAAAATTGCTAAGTATTTAAGTTTTTTTAGTAGAGTTTAAACTTGTCGCTAAGACATTAGGGCTTGTTATAGAAGGTGTAAATGCTAGAGTAGAAATTAGAAGTATATTGTTTAGTATTTTTGCATTGAATTGGATTATGAAACCCCAGTGAAGTTTTTACCATATATTTCATTGAATCACTTTAATTACTTTATACAATTTTAGAATTATTTTATAATTAAAAATAAATACTTTTAATTACTTCAAAGTTTCCTTAGCGTAAATAAGGAAATCATTACAATTCAACTTAATCACGTTAGTCTTTTGGAAAACGATATTTGAACTTATCTACTTTATTACTTGTACGAGTTGGTAAATTTGTCAACTTTGTAACATCAATCATCATAGTGTCAAAGAAAAAATCCATCAAGAATTGTTCAAGCTTCTCCTCATTCATTCCAGCCAACAAGTAAACATTTTAACCAAGCCTCTTCCGCCTTCAACGTTTGATACTTTATGCTCCAACCTTGAAATGATTAAAATATATTCCTAGTTTGATAGGGCTATAGAAAAATAGTTTCCTACAAAACCAATCAAATCATTTAGCGAGTGTTTGGATATGGGGATGTCTTATATTGGAGCGAGAGAAAGAACCATCTTTGGATCAATGTATTTGAGAAAAATAAAGGATAAAATTCAAGGAGCAATTAACTAAAACGAAATCATCCTAAATTGAGAATATTTGAACTGATTTATAGTTTGGGAGTCCAATGAGAATTTTACCCATGCCTTTAATTCAAATCGTGCACAAAGCAAGGAATCTAGGCTTTTTTTTCTAAGTGATGGAAATCCATTTTCAAGCTTTAGGAGGTAGTGGGACTCCATTTCTATTAACTAAAAATTAATTTAAACTAAATTTAATTTATTTTCACTTTATTTTTACTATAAGGGCAAAATAGTATCTTTTATTCAAATATATTAATATAATTATTTTAAGTGTTAAATTGATCAAATTATTCACGATCTTTTTTCTTTCAAATCTCTTCATCCATTCATTTGAATCCATTAATCTAAACAATACCACTGTTTCTTTTCCACCCTCTCAAATCTCTCCACTCACTTTTCCTCTTGAATCAAAATATACCCTTAGTGTTACTTGTTAAGGCTCAGGCAAGTGTACCAAATTGTACCAAGTAATTATAAGTGGTAAGACCAAGTATTGTTTCCATAGAGACTCATAGCCCTAGACTTTCATGTGATTTGTTGATTATTTAAGACTTGAATAACGAAAATTAGAGTTTATAATGCTAAAACGAAAATTAAACATGCATATGCAAAAGTTGATCAATTGACAATATGATGATCTGGATGAATTGTGTTGTTGGGGTTTTCGACTTATCCTAATCCACTCTCATATATTTACGAATTCTACTTTTTCATTAATGTTAATGTCACTTTCTAATTTACCCTAATCCCAATATCTTGGTGAAAAGAGCTTACTCCTAATTACTAGTTTACAATGTCATGTCTCCCTAGCAATTGTTTATGCATTACATTCGCACAGAAGCTTAAAGGCAATCGGTCCTCCTACCCCTATGTCTAGGTAATATTGCTCTCTAGAGAATTCTCCCATGTCTAGATCAACCCATATGTGTGCATAAAGATAAAATTAAAGATCACACTATTGAATAATGTCTTAAACAAAGCATGCATAGAGAATAGAGGAAAAACTATAACAATTAATGAAATAAAGCATATGAATAAAGCATTAATTCAATATATGAGAGTTTCAAAGGATTACATCGTTTCCCCAACAACAATGAAGGTTTAGTTCACCATAGACATGGTGAAACTAGATGAAATTAATGAAAAGAATGAAAAGATAAACCCTAGAACTTGTAGATTGGAGCTTTCGCATCCAAAATCCATCTCCAAGGGGTGAAGAGTGTGTTTATGCGTCTCTTTCTACCAAAAGATCCCCTCTCTAGGTCGTGAAATTCTATTTAAAGTTCATTAAAATCAGCAGACACTGGCCCAGCCCTAAAACAATGGCGCTCAGCGGTGGATACGACACTCAAGATGGACGCTCAGCGTTGATGCCTAGGCATTTGGCAATGACTTCATTGAAGAAGCCAGTGCTCAGCGGTGAGGTAGCGCTCTGATAACTGTTGAAAAACCGTTATTTTTATACTTAATTTTGATATCAAATGCACCCTTGTTGATTTAGAAACTTGTTTTGACTCATGATTTTGCTTTAGTTTTGTGAATAAAAGAGTTGAGGACATGTTTTATGATTTTATCAATAAATTCCCTTGATTTTGTAGGTTTTTGGAATGATTTGAAATAAGGGTTGAAGTATCAAGGAGTTGTAGTGCAGAAAGTCAAATAGAGTGCAGAAAAGTCAATCAGTCAACTAGAAAAGTCAATCAGTCAACCAGAATGCTGAAAAGTTGACCAGAGTGCAGTTTCAGTATCGTAGGTGGTGCTAAGCGCCAGGCCAGCACCGAGCACCAGTTTTTCCAATTTTTCACGATTTTTCACCTGGGCGACACCGCTGGGCGTCATTCTGAGTGTCGTACCTACCGCTAAGCGGTATTTGAGCACTGAGTGTTGGCGACGCGAGTTTTGGGCCAATTTTCTATTATTTTTATGATCTGTTTTGGGCCTGGACCCGTTTTTTGTTATTTTTATGCATTATTTAAAGGCCAGAACGTCTTAGAGAATGTATCTTTTGATGGCTTAGGCACAGAAACACATTTTTCACCCCTTTGGGGCAGATTTGGGGAATTGACAACTCTCCTTTTCTCCTTTTAGGGTTTCTATATCTTTCATTCCATTGTACACCTAGTTTTTCCATGACGATGGAAAACTAATCTTATTTGTTTCTGGGGAAAGATGTAACCTCTAAACTCTCATATATTGAAGTTCTTATTTTACTCATATACTTTCGTTATCAATAGTTTGGGTTTTCTTCTCTGTACTTTAAAGCTTGCATTGTTTAACTCATTCAGTGTCATGATCTTTGATTTTTTCGATATGGGAACGTACAGGAAAATCTAGAACTAAGAAGAATTCTCTTGATTATGAAATATTGCCTAAGAATAGGAATAAGATGGTCAATTGCTTTAAGCTTCTGTTATTAGTGCATTAGTAATTGCTAGGGAGACTATGGATAGTAAACTAGTAATTTTGGTAATAGGCTCTTTTTGCCTAGGGATCAGGTTTAGAGTAATTTAGAAAGTTGCATGAACATTGATAATAAATAAGCATAGTTGATATATGAGAGTGATTAGGTGAAATCTAAACCCTAACAACAAACTCATCTCATATTATCAACATCATCCATCCACTTTTGTGTTTAACCTCAATTGATCAAATTGGATTCATATTTATCTTTCCGCACTTTACATTCAAAAGCCCCAAAATATTGTTCTTATAGTCTTGATTGGTTAAGCAAAAGCATAACAGTTTAGTGTCGTGAGTCTCTTGGGAAAACGATACTTGGTCTTATAATTTATTATTACTTGATACGATCTGGTACACTTGCCAAGGTTTAAACACGCTCAGCGGTGGGTGCGATACTCAAATTCTCCCCTCAGCATTGGCATTTGAGCGTTTGATAGAGATCCATTCAACGAAGTTGGCGCTCAGCGTTGCCCTAGCGCTCAGCTGTGGCTGTGTTTCTTCATTTATGCATTTTTCCATCTTTTCTTAAGTCCAACTCCTTTCTACTTCAGCTTCCTTCATTCAATTCATGTTAAATTCTGCCAAAATAAGGAAAACCAAGCATAATACCACTAAAACCACCTTTGACTCTCTTATTCTCTAACGTAAGCAAAATACATGATTTTAAACTAGTTTTTAAGTCATAGAGGATGTGTTTTGTATCAAATTTAAGTATAAAAATAATGATTTTTGAACTGTTATCATTACTCATAGGCACTTGTTTAATGTTTTTGTTCAATTTCTTTCTTTTCATTTAACATATCCATTTTGTTCTCAAGGTATTTTTTTTCCTCTTTATATATACTCTTTTTCTTTATCAGTGTATTTTTTCATTTTTTTTATAGAATATATGTTTTCTTTTATCTTTTCTGCCATCTTAACTCTTTTATTAATGGTTCTTTCTTTGTTTGTTATGTATAATTATTGGCTCATTTCATTTTTTTAATTTGATATCATCATTAAAATTAAATTGTTTTTTAGTGTTAGATATTTCAAAAAGTCTATGAATAACCAAGAGAAATTATGGACTGTAATATTACTATTGAGTCACTCGAGAAAGAAAATATATCATAGAAATTTAGTATTAATGAATTATGCGAAAACCATATAAAAGGCAACGAGAATTGAAAATTTATATTGAATAAAGTTAGAGCTGTCAAAACGAGTAATCTGACTTGATCCAACCCAGTTCACCACGGGTTGGTCATTTAGTGAGCTAACTCAACTAGGCTCACTTATTAGCAAGCTGAAAAAAATTTGAATCTCGCCCAATCCACCACGGGTTGGTGAGTTAAACAGGTTGGTTCACTAGCTCACCTAATTATAAGTTTTTTTTTAAATAAATAAAAAATTATAATTTTTTTAAATCTAAATCTAAATAAATTTCACTCTAAAATGATATTAAACTCCAAAGACAATTCAAAATAATAAAAAAAATCATACAATCCAAACATAATCCAAAAACAAGCACCGAACAAATAAGTTTTTAATATTGATAATTTTTGTATCACTTGTCCATTTATGATATTAGAGTCTTGACTAGATAAATTTATAATATTTTTCTCTCTTGAAACATCTTTTTTTTACCCATCTACAATATAATAAAAAAATGCTAACTAGTAACATTGAAACATAAAATAATAAATAATTAAATTAAATTAGGTGGGTTAGTGAGCTAACCCGGTTCACCACGGGTTCAACCCGAATGAGCCGAGTTTTAAGTGAGCTGGATTGAAATTAACCCACATAAAAAAGTTACATTTTTTTCAAACCCAACCCGAGTCAAATCTATGGTGGACCGAGTTAACTCACGAGTTACAATCCATTTTGACAGCACTAACTAAAGTATAACAAAATTATAACATAAATTAAATTTAAATATTTTTTTTAAATTAATTTATGAGATTGAATTAGATATAAAACCAGTTACTATATCGTAATGATTTAAAGTTAATTCTAATAAAATTAATTAAGAATCTTGCATCATCCCTCCTCTTATACTATCGAGTAGAGAATAATGGGGTGAGCATTACATTAAAGTGTGCAATATTTTATGGTAATCACTTTGTGACGTTTATTTTCAATTAACACATATTAAACGAATTTTTCAGCCCTGATAAACGTGCAAAATAATATGCATTTTTTTAACCATTATTTTCATTTTGGTGATCACGAACAATCTGAACACACTATTTTTGTTCATATTATCATACATGCCGAACCTCAAATTATATTTTAATCAAAACATTGTTTAATTCTTGCACCTGCAAAATGTTTTGTATATTATACGAACGTCATTGAATACATAAATAAAGTAATGAAAAGTTATTACGATATAAGAAGTGATTACGTCATGTGAAAATACATGTTATATCAAAATGAAAGTATATAATAAAGTTGGATACATATTTCATAAAATCGAAATTTGACTTTGGAAAAGAACTGGGATTCGGTACAAAAACATCGACTGTTGTTGTTCTTTGAACTTCATATTTAGATTAATTTATGCTATTATTCGTGATGAAATTCGTACGATTGTTGTCACAGAGATTCCTATTTGCGTATTCTATATGCAGATTCTTCATTTTAAAACTGTAAAAAAGAAAGTCTTAAAAGAAAAAGGAATAAAGTTGAATAATCTATCCGAAACATTGTTACGTTAGAAGCACTAAAAATACTTATTGAGAAATTTACTGCTTCTTAACTTGAAATTAAAATTATTTTTTTCTTTCATTTTGATATATACTTTAATTTGCATATAGTTAATCATAAAATATTTATTTAGATTAAGTTTACTTTTATTTTTAAATTATAATGTGTAAATCCTCTCTAAATTAAATTATATACTATTTAATTTCTTTATATTTTAAAAGTTATATAAAATATTTTTTGAAACAAATAACATATAAAATGTTTTTTTTTTTTGTGAGAAACGAAATTCTTCAATGAACTATTAACGTTGACATATTATTATTTGTTGAAAAAGATATTTTACACAATTTTCAGTAAATAATATATAGCTTAATCTAAAAACGATATATATATATATATATATATATATATATATATATATATATATATATATATATATATATATATATATATATATATATATATCAAATTAATGAATATTTTGTATCATTTAATATCTTGAGAGAGAGAGGAAAAAGAAGTTAAGGTAAGAGAAAACAAGACTAAAAACGATATATATATATATATATATATATATATATATATATATATATATATATATATATATATATATATATATATATATATATATATATTTATATATTCTAACATCTTTTTAATAGTATAAAATTACTAAAATGAAATATTACATAGATGTTAAAAGAAAAATTAGGTAAAACAAATCTTCTTTAAAGAAAAGATCTATTTCAATAGATCTATCTAACAACTCATTTGTTTCGCTTCTACCTCTCTTGTTGAAACAATTGAAAAGGTAAACTCCCTAAGCTCACGAAACAATTGAAAAGGTAACTCTCTAAGCTCACACCATTAGGTGATCATCGCAAAAGAGAAATAACATACAAAGACAAACAATAGAAAAGTAAGGGTAAGCTAGTGATTAAACATTTTATCATAAAACAATAAAATTTCATCATACATCACATTCCACACACATAATAAACATTCATCATAAATATGGCACAGACTTATACCTAACCATTCGGATACAGTATGAATATCGAGCTAGGGTGGTTCATGCACTTGCGGTGACCACCAACAATACCCATTCAAATCTAGATACAAACACCAACTTGTGCCATCCACAAGGTTAGTTCGTCAACATCTATATCCTTGACCGGTGCCCATAGATTAGGACCTCTTGCTACTCTCCACCACATAACGATCCATCTCTACTTGAGATTAGCGTTATTGAGAGCATTAGGATAAACCTTCGGATTAACTCTGGCCATTCATACAAATAACATTATAGGGCATCACCATGCAACCTCTCCACAAGTCATGGAATTACGTCCAACGACCATTTACTTCATTCACAAACTTTTCATCACAATATTCATATGCATAACTTTCACTCACATGTAAATCAAACACAAATCCATCCATTTACATTGACTAACATCATATAAGATCACTAATTATAATTCAAAGAACCAAAATCAACCAAACAAGTCATCATAAGTCACATAATAACACAATTTTCTTTGAGACATCTTATTTCCCACATTTAGGTAAGGAAAACAGCTTTGAAACCCTCACCAACAACTCTGAAAGGGTCCAAAATTCCCAGAACGACCTAAAGAACGTCCAAAACGAACATCCAGAATACTAAAAACTCTCCAAAACTGGTGTAGCGTCGCCTAATAGAGCCTGAGCACCCAGGAATAGCGTTCAGCGCTGGAAAATCAGCGTCCAACGCTGGTTTTCAGGGCCCAGAGCGCAACTTTCGGTATTTCCAGCGCTCAACGCTATCAGTAAAATTAAAACTTAATTTTCTCACTTTTAACACTTTACCCCCAAACTTCTGAAGACCCCTAGAACCCTCCAGACTTTGAGAACACTCTAAAAACACTGTTGCAACATAATATGACCCATTAAAATCCAAATTCACTGTTATAAGCTACCCAAACTCAATTCTACACTTTCCAACCCTCGTGTCAATTTACTAACTGCATAAACAAGTTTAAATATACTTGTTAGCACCCTCCAATACTTCAGTTTCATCCCAACATCCCATTTTCCATTTCGAACACCTAAAACCTCTAAAATGAAGTAAGAAACTCAACCTATGATTCAATTAACACTTCCATGACAAATTTTTCTGATATAGACCTCTAGACAAGTCTTAATTGATCTCATAACATACTCCAAACTCTCCTAAATAGTTTATACCATTTACCTCAATATCTCACTACTCAAAACTCTCTTTTTACACCAAAACACTTAAAAAATCCAACCATAAATAACCTCATTGTTACATATCAATTTTCAATCATCTAACACTTCTAACAAGTCCCAATTAATCTCCTAACAGTGCTAAATCCGTTACCATCTCACTACTACCTATTCCTCAATTTCATTCATCAAAACCCCTTAATTAGAACTCAAAACCAACCAAAACACCAACAACGTACTATTATTTCACTCTACATTAGATTTCAACAATTGATCAACTCTACAAGTCTAAGTTCACCTTCAAGCATACTCTAAAACTGAATGTACCTTTTCTAACACCTAACTCAAAAACTCACACATCAAGACCCTTCATTTTTTACCAAAAACACTTACCATTCAAATTGGTTCGATTCTCCTCCACACTTAATCTAAAACAACTACCACACATCTCAAAAGTACCACCCATCATAAAATTTAAATTTAACACAAAATCATACAAGCTCACCAACAATCATGAGATCAAACACAATTACACAACCACAATTCATCTTCTAAAATACATCAAAATCAATAACAAACATTTTCCCAAAACTCAATATACATCCATTTCACAACTACCGATTAAATCATTTCATAAATAGAAATATATTACTAGCTTTCTTTACCTTGCAATAAATTGTCCAACTCAAAGAAACGTTTCGTCGATTGCTTAAAACACAAGGAATCTCTAGACGAACCTACGAGACACCAAATTGGAAACAGAGAGAGTCCTTAGAACTCTAGGTGAACCAAGAATGACTAGAAGAAGTATGATTACACATGCAACAATATTAGATTGTTCTAAAACAAATTTGGGAACAGAAGGGAAAAATGAGTCGAAACTTACTTGCTCTATTCTTTAAATTGATTGGCTATATTTGTAGACTTTAATGTTGTGATTGTATAGACACCTCCTGATCGTTAAACAGATGACTTAGGAACAAAAACACTTAGAAAGAAGGTAAAAAAACTCTAGAAACGTGATTTCTAGAGAGATGATGCGTTTTAAAATAATGAAAACTTGTTTATAACAAAACTATTTATAACTAAACCATTTAATATTAAAATAATCGAATATTCTATTCTTAAACTATCACCACCTCTAAAATACTATTTTTTAAAATTATATATATATATATATATAATCCTATTTATTTTAATTAAATTACTGAATATCATTGCTTGTTTTTTTTTTATTTCTACAAATGATACTAATATTGTTTAAAGTTAATAATTTTATTAAAAAGGCTGGAGTTCTCCAATAAATTAAGAGAAAACATATATATAAATAATATTAAGTTTCAACTCTTAATGAAAGTTTTAAAGTATAAAAATATATTAAATTCTTACACATAGTCTAGATAAACTTAAACAAGATAACCATAAGTAAAAAAAAATAAGAATTTAATTCCAAGATAACCATTATGAATATAAAAAAATATAGTAGTGTTTGTCATCATTTTAATAAAGTCATCAATTCTGTTAACTATTAACAAGTGACGAATTTAATAGATTTATTAAAAACCAAGACCAATTCAATATTCATGTTTTTTCATCAATGTCAAAAAATACAATTCAAGAAATAATAAAGCTAATGAGATAGATCTTAGTGTTACAACACATTGTTCTTATCAACATTAATTATGACAAGCAACAATTAACAGCTTTTTCATTTGTACAAAATCCATTGATTTAACACGAAAAGGGACAACAAAAACAATTTCTCTTCCTTGAATTCAATGCATGTTATAGAAAAAGACGAACAAAGTAACACTTGTAGTGAATCATTAAATGTAAAATTCAACTATTGTTTTTGCATCTCTTCATATTTTATGTACTATGAATTGAAACATAACACACTAATTAGAGAAAGATTACGTGTTATTAACGTTCACGACTCACCCAAATCTACCAAACATCACTTTCTTTAATTCTTTCACTTCCAACGTCACTTTCCCCGAAATCACACAAAGTATTAAAATAAAATTTGTTCTTTTCTTTTTGTCTTATTGATTCCTTTTAATGCTTTTCCTTTATGGCCCACTTCTAGTTTAGGATAAAATATCATACAATGTGCTAAATATGTTCATAATGCTGATTTTATTGCAAGCTACATTTAATGTTGACTTCGTATTTTGAAAAAAAAAAGTTTAAAGTGATTTTAGTTACCATTAAATATTTAATTTTAAAATTACAAAAGGAAAATTTTTAAAACTATTTTAAACGTTCTTTTTTTATCTAGTTGGATGTAAGAAATATTATAAAACAACATTTGAACAAAGCTCTTCTAGAAAGTTATGTTGTGGAAGAAATAGTTATACTTGTTAATTTTAAAATAATATAATACACACTAGACGAGAAATCTTCATATTATATAGAGAAAGAGAGCGCGCAATCGTATTAATGTGGTTATTAAAATTAAATCAATTATAATTCAATAATGTCCAAGAAAATTTAATATATTTGATATTTTTTTCACACTATTTATGAATAGCAAACATGTTAAAATGAGTTGAAGTCTATTATTTAAATTGATTTAGGTTTGAACTAGATTGATAAAAATACAATTTTTTAAATATAGGTTAAACTAAATTTGGATCACTTAGTCCATACATTAGTGCAAAAACGTTATTTAATGTCACCATCAGATGTCGGTTTCATGAAAAATCGACGTCTATTATTGCACGGTGGTATTATCGTAAATATATTGGTAAACTAGACGTCAGTTTTGATGTTAGGCCGTCTATGACATCATAGACGTCACACCTGCCTCAAACCGACGTCAAATTGCCTGAGGTATGTGATAAGACAAACAATTCGACGTCGTCTAGAAAATGGCACCGACGTTCCAGTCTCTGAGAGGAAATCAAACGTCAAACGGTTCAGCTTTAGACATGGAATAAACGTTGGATCCCCTGAACAAGCGACGTCGATTGGGCTACAATTAATGTTGTTCACCAAATTCCCAGGAGCTTAGACGTCACGTAGTCAAACGGCGACGTCTAAGGCCTATCTGGAAGGCGGGAAGACAAAAATCATTCAATTTAGACGTCGGTTCTGAACGTAAGCGACGTCTACGTTCCTGTAATTGATTATTTTCACCAAATTCGAGGGTTTTAGACGTCGGCTAGGAGGGGCACCGACGTGAACTACCCTGACAAGAAATCAAGCGTCAATCTTTTCAGCTTCTTTAAGAAGAATAAACGTTGAATCCCAATCAAACACTGACGTCTATAGACGTCGGTTTCTGGCGCAACCGACGCCCAATTTCATTTTAAATAAACCGCAGACCCTTCTAACCACTCAGTTTCTGATCGCATCTTCATCTCTTCTCCTTTTTCTCTGCTTCTCCTCTTCTTTTACTCCCTTGCGCACCTCTTCTTTTTATCTCTTCCGGCATTGCATTGTATTTTCTCATAATGTCATTGTCTTCGTCCTCTCCTCTTTCTCTCTTCATCCCAGGTGCGTGGTTTTTCTTATGCTTACTGCTTAAACTTTCTTTAGTTTTGTATCGATTATCTTGTCATTCAACTGATTAAAATTGGCCTTTTTTGTGTTGTGTTTTAGTGCAGTTTTGATCCACTCTTTGGGTAACATAGTGCAACATTCTCCCTTTGCTGGTTTCCTCACTAAAAGAGTGGCGATCTTTTGAGTTTTCTAGTTCTTCCGACCCAAAATGGAACTTGGGTCCTTGTCTACTTCTCGACACCGTAATTTTTTTCTGTTGCAGTTGAATAATTGGAAGTAGCCATGGACCCAAGTTCGGTTTTGGGTTGAAAGCACTAGAAGATTCAAAAGACGCAAGCTTTTTTTGTGGGGAAACTAGCGAGAGGAGAGTGTTACACAATGCTACCGAAAGCCTGGATCAAAACTGCACTGAAACACAAAGTCGTTGTTAGACGTCGGTTAAAGCCATGTCCGACGTCTATAACAACATAGACGTCGGTTAATGTCATTTTAAACCTCTTTATATATTCATGTTGACGTTGGTTTAATCATAGTTGGACGTCTATATAGAATAATTAGACATCGATGTGAGTATAAGCAGACATTTATATAGATGTCGGTGGATATCGTTAACTGACGTTTATATGGACGTCGGTTCTGACGAATTTCGACATCCCATAGACGTCACCAGTATAGACGTCGGTTGTGAAAGTGACGTTAAAAGCCCAAATTAACCGACGTTAAACAGCGTTTTTGCACTAATGATAGGTTAAATACATTAGGGAGGTTAACTTGTAACCTATTAATAACAACTCTGTGTTATTTTCTTTATAAATTTTTAATTTTTTTTATAATTATTTACTATTAAGTTAATAACTTGACACTTTTAAATATCAAAATATTATTAAATAATATTTAAATAATTTAAATTAAAAAATTATTTTCATTTAAAAAATAAAACAAATAAGGTTAACTGATTTTTAGCTAAAGTCATAATTATAAATGGACTTTTCATTATATCTTCTAGTCGATACGTTCACGGATTGTGTAGTCAAAGCTACGATTACGACTGTGACTTCGCCTATGTTTCCACTCATCCTTTCTATGGGGTCGTTCAGTGTTTCTTTATGGAGACCTTGACTTGTTCGCGATCGATCCTTCACATACTTATGGAGATGGCCCGCACGAATGAACTCTTTGATTTTATCTTTGAGTGTTACACACTCTTCGGTAGTATGTCCCAGGTTTTGATGGTATTGGCAGTGCTTTCCTCCATCAACATTTTAAGGTGAATGAAGCTTCCTGACCGAGATAAGTTCCATGTTGAGGACTTCCTCAAGGAGTTTTGCCCTAGCTGCATTAATAGTGGTGTAATGATCAAACTTAGGCATCCGGGGGAAGTCCTTTGGTCGAGAGTCTCCTCCCTTGTCGCAGTCGTCGAACGTTTGCCTGTTGTCATTTCTCTTTTCGCCTAAATCAGCTTCTTGTTGTTGCTTTTTTTGTGAGATTCACATATCCTTCATACGGATGAATTCGGCTACTCTTTCCTGGAGCTCCTTCATGGTTTTTGGTGGCCGCGCATACAGTTTTTCAGCAAAATATCCTAGTTTCAGGCATGAAGGCAAATTGATAATAAAAGAGTGAGTAACCTCTTTAACTCGTTGTGCAGTTTCATTGTATCTTTTCATGAAGGCTTTCAAGCTTTCATCCTTCTCTTGTTTAGTATTTACCAATTTCGTCGGTGTTATCTCCTGTTTTCGATTGGAGGTGTATTGCTTTCTAAAGAGGATTTCTATGGTGGCGAAACAATCCACTATGTTTGGGGGAAGAGTGTTATACCACTCCAATGCCTCGTCCTTGAGTGATAAAGAGAAGGCTCTGCATATGACCGGATCACTGTCTGTGTAGAATGTCATTGCATTGGTGAAGATCATGAGATGATTGTCGGGATTTGTCGAGCCATCATACTTCTCTAATACTAGAGGATTCTTTTCTGGCATTGGAGTTTGCATGACGGTTGCCGTAAAAGAGAGTAAACTGGTTGGCCGAACGGTTAGGGGGGTGATGGTTCTCTCCTTCCATTGTTCGGATTGGTGTGCTGGGAGCGTTGCCGATTACGATTTCCATTGTTTTCATTCTCTCAGTTTGAGGCAGACCGCTCGATATGGACTCGTTCTGCCCTTAGAGTCGCAATCTCCTCTGTGTGCTTCCGCTACATCTCTGGATGTGCTTGCGCCTGCACCTGTACGGTTCTTGCTTGTGCCTGCATCTGTGCTTGCATCTGCACTATCAAATCTCTGGTACTCTACTGCTCGTCCATGCTCCTCATGGTCACCATTTGGGATTCTTCGGCTTGCTCTCGGTCCCCACAAACGGCGCCAAAATTTTTCGGTAGATGTTTTATGGGACTGAGACACTAACCTTTTCGACATGTTCTCATTGCCTCTGAACACCTGGATAGCTTAAGCCACTCGCCTTCCTTCAGTCTTGACTACTTGGTTGCCTTCTTGACAAGGAGGAGGGAGGTACTTGCAAAAGGCACTCCGACGCTCAAGTTAGAAGCGATTTTGGGAATTGTGTATCACAATTGTATGTTTGAGTTGTGATCAAACGTTAATAGGATGTAGGTGAGTGTGAGTTGAGCCTGAGTTCAATGTACCTGGCTTTTGACATTGGCCTTATATTTATAAGTTGTCTCATGAACCTAATTTGATTCAAGCTCAATAAAATAAAATCATATTTATTTTTATATTTAGTTAGTTGCTCATAAACAACTTTGTCAATATCTTTAATAAGATATCTTAGATTATTTTATCCTCGATTGGATTGGTCCATTAAAATGAATGTTGACCCAATTGTAACCCAGTTTACAATCTCCATTAAATATAAACAAGTAATAAAATAGATATAGCTTCTTTCGTATATAGTTTAGTGATGTTTCATTTTCCAATAAAAAAAGAATATATATATATATATATATATATATATATATATATATATATATATATATATATATATATTGAATTTTTAACTTTGCCTTAATATCTTAGTAATTCCTTGAAGTTGATGTACACGTACAAAACACGTGGCGTGATGGATAACGTGGTCCCACTTAAACTTGGGAGTCGTGTAGAGAAACGTAACGGACAAAGTTGAATTAACTAGATTCCAATTTTTTTATTTTTTTTTATTAAAATGGAAAATAAATAAAAAAAAAAAACAGAAAAAACGTGACAACAGTGCGTCAACATTGGGATTCGCTCACAAAGACATGGCACGTGTGCAGCTTAGATCACTTTGACACGTGCGATGTGTGTTATACCTAACACCCACCAACTATAAAATTCACTTCTCACTAACAAATGTCCAAAGGACATTAATTGAAGATTAGTTCATAACTAAATTAAATTATTCTAACATCATTACAAACACACTTTTTAAAATACTAGTAACTTTTACATTTTTCGAAAAAATCCATTTTTAATTCCTTAAATATATTTTTTTTTTCTGGCATTTTTTAAATATGTGTTAAGGAGTTAAATCTAATGAAAGATTTTCTTTTTGTGATTAAGAACCAATTTAATCTTACGCATGAATCATTATTTGAATTTTTTATAAGAAGTATTTATATTTAGTATTACATTGTGTTTTGAACGTGATTGATTGAAAAGATAATACACGTAAAAAAAACTAATCTTTATAATTGTACGAATTTTTGTTAATTTTTAATTTAGAACATTTTATTTTGGTCAATAGTTATAGGTTTACAACATGTTAATATTCCCTTCAAATGTTGAATAACTTCATTTGAATAAACTTAGTCTATTGATTATTTTGAACAACACTAGTCATCAATATTTGATTAAAAGATTAAAAATTAAACTATAGGAACTAAGTGAGGGATTTTTGACTATAATGACTAAAAGGAAATGTTCTTATAACTTTAAGAAGCAAAAGAAAAATTAAATCTTAAAATAATATCATGGTTAACTTTATATTAACATTTAATAAGACTATTGAATAGAATGGGTCATTTACTATAGAAATAAATAAATAAATAAATAAAAGAACTTTAACAAAATCATTAAAAGCATAACTTATTTGTTAAAATATTAATCCGTTTTTAATATCTTTATAATCAGAAGACTTAGGAATGAAAGTCCACATTATAAATTCAACTCAAAATCTTTTAATTATGGAATGTTTGATCACTCCATTCAAGAGAAGACTCACCAGTGAGAATGACACCAATTTGAAATTCATTTAATAACAAAACTTTTGATTCAAAATGTCAAAAGTATTCGAGAATTCGAATATTATAATTTATCAAAGGATTATTGAGATTTTAAAGCTGTTTCAAAGTTTGATCAAATATTATAAATTCATTTAAGATGAATTTTGTTCTTAATTTTTGCATTTGACTGTTTTGATTCTCCATGTGAGATCTCCAATAACAAATGTGGAAGAAAAGTTTCAGTTATGAAGTGGAAGATCTACTTGGTTTGCATTTAGGTTTTGGAAATTAGGGTTGCAAGGGACTATTGTTAGCTTACCTACCATATTAAGCAGTTAGACCCAGAAAAAGTATAACTTTTCTTCTTTATTCTTGAATGCATACTAAGATGAGGTCATAAAAAATTCATAAACTTTTTCTATGTTGATAACTCTTTGAAAATTAGACCCAATGAAATAAAACAAAGTGTTAGAAATTAAAGAAAGAGAGAAGTGTAAGGATAAGCATGAGCATTCATATTGTGGATGTCTACTGATAGAGTTTAATGGTATTCTAACTTGAAAATGATATGAATTTCTTTGGTTTATGGTTTCTATCAGACTATAGTGATTTTTTGGATGATGTACATATCATCTGTGCATATAAAATTTAGGGTTCAATCAATTTCCACAAACCTGAAACTTGTGAGGATAAGTTCTATACTTTGTTATTGTTTCTTTTATAATGACTTGTCCAATTTATTCGAAATATTGTGTTGTAAAAGTTTGTTCCTTTGCTACTAAAATTTGTATCTTAAGAAAATAACACTTAAAAGGAATATGAATTTATAATCATCAATGAGATAAATTTTCAAATAGTTAACTAATCTCTCATCGTATCCAGGATGAGGATTCAAAGAAATCATATTATCATAAAACTAATTTGAAATAAAATGTAGTAATCACCATTTACTAGTATATTTGGAAAAACTTCTTTCTCCGCGATTTTAAAAGGGAAAAAATAAAATGAAATATTTTTTATTACACTAAAATTAACATATAGCTAAACTAAATTGTAAAAACCATTTACTTTAATTTTTTCAATAAAATAAATTTTGAACTACGACAAAATTGCCTTTCCTTCCAAACAATCTTTAGAGTTTGTAATTTTCCATGATTTGGAACACCGTTTAATTTCACGTTATAATTAAAAGAAATAGATTGATAAAAGTATTAAATACTATAATTTTCTTAATTGCATGAGAAAAATTGAAATTAAATAAAAACAAAATTATTCTACTTTTCTTTTAAAAAATGTATAACTTTGACAAATTTATTGTCAAGAAAAAGAGAGTAAATTCTTTCTTTTTAATAAACATAAAAAAAATCAGACAATTCACTCATTTTCTTTTACATTCTTTATTTCCTATCTATTCCTTTTCTCTCTTTATCCTTCACATCTCTTTTCTAATTTCTCTGTAGCTATTTACCACCTAATCCAACAGACAATACAAAGAGAGACATTTCTATGCATCACCAACCTTAACTGAAGACATTCATCACCAAAACACGACAGAGATTATGAGAACAACAAATGCATGTGACATTCGTGTTACTGAATTTACAACAGATGACAAAGGTGATTCTGGGGTATGAAGATTAGCAGTGAACTGAAAGCGAAAGATGCCAAAATTCAAATGCCAATCAAATAAAGAAACATGCAACTGTTTTTTATCACATTACTATCATTGCCTACCATTCTGATTTTGATTTTGTTAAACATTACAGGGTAGTTCAGTTCTATAAATAGTATCCTTTATTTTGCAGTCAATCCCAAACTAATCATGTACATTTTTGGTAGTAATTAAAATTATAGTTCAGAAGCTTCTGATAACGCAAATCGTATACAAGCTTGTAGGCCAAAATGATTACACAAGGGGTAATATAAAATATGGCGAAAATCTAAGTTCTCAACTAGGAGTATTCTGACTCTTGCCATGTTGAACTTCCTCTAGACATTCCTTGGCACGTTGTACTTTGGACTGGAGATAGAAACTCCCACTCTTGGCATTACTCTCAAACAAACTATCGTATTTCTGCATGGCAAGAAATTCAAAATGATCAGTTTAGCCCTCTGGAATGAAGGATATTTCAGCATTAATAATTGGGAAGTCAAGAACATTAATCTTAAAATCAAGAGCCTTTTAGAATCACGATACATATGGTTAATGGAATTTTTTTTTCCTGGTAAATTGCCAGGTGTTGGTTTTCACCTCACTTTTAAATCCCCTTACTTTTGTCATTGCATTTTCTAAAAATCTAAACTTTCATTCCATCACTTTGTTAAGTTACTGTGCAAGTTACTTGGTAATCTTTGTAACAAACATCCTAGTCACGAAACAGAAATTTCACCTTGTTGCACAGATCATTATGTTCTGTGTAGAAAATACAAGAAAAAAATGTGGGGCTTTAAATTGAGCAAATATGAAAAAAATTGGCAATTTTTTAAGATGAAACACACCAGTAAAATACATTATATAGCTTGTATTTTATCGCATGCTTCCTAGAGACTAAAATTTAAACAAAAAATATGTTCATGTCTAGTGGACTGAAAAATATAAGCAAATTCTAACTAAGTTACCTCTATTTAATGCCATTATTAAACATTACACATTTTATTTCACTTGAATGAATTCGAAGGTAGTTTTAGTTATTGAATTCCAATTGAAGCCTATTACTCAATATGATGTCCTCCAAAATATTCCTCACATTAGAAAGTTATAAATTTGAACACATTTGATTAATATACCCACAACATAAATGATATACTAACCTTGATAATCTCCTCCCAGGGAGTTTCCGCAGAGACACCAAGAATCTGTCGAGCCTCTTGCTCTGTCATTGCCTTGCTAGCTCTGCGAATGGTATTTTGTATTGTCTCCTGTGCAACACCATTTTTTGCGGCATCTGGAATTTACATAACATAATGTTAAGAAAAATAAGATCCAGAGCTGCTGTGTTACCATATCTGTGTTTAGTGTAAGATAGACTAGGCCAAGACATTATGAAAAGAAGAATAAAGAAATTAAAATGTGTATCAGAGTAAAAGCAAAAGGTATTTGACAAAGACCACAGAATTAACGATAGAATGGAGGAACTATTTTGTTACACTTTTCCATTAAGTATCAGTTATATCATCAGAAACTTCATCGAGAGGAAATAGCCTAGCTTGTTATCCCCATTAATTTGAAGAACAAAATAATGCTTGGCGAATGAAGGAAGTTAATGGATGAGGGAAATGCCAAAACTTTTGCTAACTGAAAAAGGAACCTTGGTATGTTGCAACACCAATCGACAAAAGTGATAGATTAGCTGCTAAGGAAAACAACTAGCGTACCAAAACTCAGTTTGCTTACTAGATGATTCACTACTAAGCTGATCCATCAGCCTGGAATCCTATAAAGTATACCACGGTAGAAAGTCAGATCTTACAATATCTATACATTTTAAGAAAGCCTATAATGAAGTCCAACATATCGTATCCACTGCAAAATTTTGAAACATGAGTGTAGCACCTATTCAAATGAACAAGGTATATTTAAGTTAATGGAAACCCTGCGGATATGTGGAGGTCTAACAAAGAAGTTTCCTGGATGAATAGCTTTGAGGCAACCAAAGAAATTGTTTAGAGACAAAAGGAGTCCAGTAGTCCAGTTCAGAGGAAAAAGGTCAATTATGAGGTCACATATTGTACTGAAATGCAAGTAGAATGAGAAGCCTGAAATATATTGTAACTGTAGAGTGTCAAAGAAAAAGAAATTGAAGAGATTGATCTACTAAACTCTAATTACACCAGCAGTGTTGTATGGAGAATGAAGGGTGGTTAATGCAAAATTGTGCAAAAGTTTACAGTCACAGAAATCACGCATGAATGGGCAGCAAGGATAAGACGGGGGCAGAGATCATGAGACGGAAAGTTATAAATATTTATGAGGGTTCACTAATGCAAAAAGCAATGAACACAGGTGCACACGTGACATGAGATTATAAACTACCCATGTCAAGTTCAGGCTTGACAGATAGGTGCAGACAGTGGTAAGATTGAAACTGTAAAATAATTCGAGGGCTTGAAAGATCCCTCTTCCTCTCTGTTAGAATAATTACTAAGCCTACTTTTGTTAGTGTAGTCAGAAGGACTAAAGTAGAGAGTAGTGTGTTGGGTTATCTCTAATGATTGTACCTAGAGGTCTAGGACAGTTCTTTAACCTTCCATCTCCCTATTGTATCAACTTTTTATCTATATAAATATTAGAACATGAGAAGGGTCCATTAAGCACTTTAGAAATATATTTTCTCTGTTTTAAATCTCAAGTCTCTCATTCTATATATAAAAAAGTTTTGATACAAAAATACATAATAAATAGGTAACCCTAGCTGCAGACTTAGGTACTATTATATATATATATATATATATATATATATATATATATATATATATATATATATATATACTAGAGACAATATATCGATGATAAATAAAGTAAATATTCTAACATTTCCTTTCAGGTTGGAGCATACAAATTGTACATACCAAGCTTGGAATAGATAAACTCGATTTGAAATATATGATTTGTCTTCAAGAGTGTGTGGCAAACAGATGTGCAATCACAATTCGAATAACAACTAATAGTAGCTTATGGGTTAGATTGTGGTGGACAACTACAAAACTTCAACTAACACCATAAAAGCCACAAAACTACAAGCACTATAACTGATGAGGTGATGGGACCTATAGTGGCTAAAAGCGACAAAACTGCAAGAACTGCCATCACTGACTAATAGGGTAATGGATCCTGCAGTGGCTAAAAGCCACAAAACTACATGGATTGCCATCATTGATTGATGGGGCCTACAATGGCTGGAAAGCAACAAAATTGTAAGAACTGCCATCTCTGACTAGTGGGGTTGTAATGGCTGGAAACATACTCCCCCTAACAGCGAACAGCAGAAATGACAGCGCGCCAATGAAAAATCGTGAAGGTGGAAGATCATAATAGTCTCCTTTATTTATCAAAAGGACCCAAAAACAGATCTGACAATGGGTTGGTGTTGACTAAGATTTTGAATCTCGTTAGAGAGATAGACTCCCCTCATGCCATGAGCAACCTTCAACTCATGACTTTTGTGTTGAAATTCCTTGGAACTTGTTGATAGCACTGACTCTCCTCGGAGAGTTGTAAATAAATGACATGATTCAATAGGAAATCACAGCTGCTACAATATGCAAAGCTAAAAGCATTATGAAAGGAAACTAAGATACAATGTTGAAACAAAAGTACAATGCTGAAACGGTTTTTTTTTTTCTTATTTATTTCTTCATCTGGAAGACTTCTCTCATCCCATCTTCACTTCCATTCACCAAGAGACCAAAGTGAAACTTAAACCCATCCTGAACTCATTCAGATCTTGACAACCTTAAAACAAAAGGGGAAAAGGTTAATATGCAAAAAAGTAAAGAAGAAGTGAGAACTTTATGAGAGACATTCCAGCTAGTGACTCCAAACCGAATTACTTTCTTCCACCCTAGAAACATTCATAGGGTTAGAACAGAAAAACAACGACAGAAGTATCCTGGATTGGCTTGTAGAACTAAATCAAAAAGAGATTTTGGGATTTTTTATTTTAGGGTTTCGAAGAGAAATTGGGATTTCCCAATTATTTGCCATGGCTGCTATGGATGTTTAGAACCGAAAGACGGAGGTCCGACAAGACGAACAACAATGGCGTGATGTGATTCCGACTTCGGGAAGGTGGCGTGTGACAAACACGCGTCGGAAGCCGATCATAGAGAAGCCATGCATGATGGCGCATGTGGAGGAGAATGAGGCATCGATTTGGGTAGCGCTCCTCGAGGCATACAAAATCCCTAACTTCATTGGAGACGATATCTAGCCGTCGATGGTGGAGCACGTGGCAGTGCCCGGATGATATCTAGCCCTCGACACCGGCAGGGTTGATTGTCGCTCGAGGAGACAATCCAAATCCACTAGTCGTTGAACGAATTGTGATGGTGAACAACAGTGACGACCGATGGCAATGACGAAGAGCGACGACAAATAGCAATAATGGTCAATGCAGACAATAAGACTAAAAGAACAGGATTGTTGATTGCAAAAAAAGAATTTTTTTAAAGGCC
The DNA here is from genome assembly GCF_000741045.1 of Vigna radiata var. radiata. NCBI lineage: Eukaryota > Viridiplantae > Streptophyta > Magnoliopsida > Fabales > Fabaceae > Vigna > Vigna radiata. The sequence goes on along the minus strand of NC_028351.1, from coordinate 24,077,569 downwards.
ATGGTGGCATTGGCCACCGACGGCGACAAAGAGAGAGTAGTAAGAGACTTAGGCAACTTGCTCTGATACCAACTTGAGATTGAAACTGAAAAATAATTCTCGAGGGCTTGAAAGAACCCTCTCACTCTCATTCTATATATAAAAAAGTTCTAATACAAAAATACATGATAAATAGGGTAACCCTAGCTATAGACCTAGGTACTACTATATATACTAGTCACAATATAATGATGATAAATAAAGTAAATATTCTAACCGTAATTACCATTTGATACAAAATGAATCTTGTGAGATAAAAATCACTACAACACTAGTTTTTGCTCCCATATTGCTTTTGATATTGTTTGAGTCGCAATTCTCCTTTGAATTGTGACCCAAACAATGTATGAAATTGTGTTTGGCTATCCAAAATGGGTTGGGTTACAACCCAATTTTGAAAAGCCCTAAATCTGCTTTGAATAGTGGCTACACTCATATTTCCCTCTAGTCGTGCACACTTATTATTGTGCCTTTTTTCTCACTTCTAAGCATTCGGCATAATCTCTCTTCTCCACTTACACCCATCACCTACTTAATATTGTGCCTATTCCTCACTTATAAGCACTCGGTTATAATCTCTCTTCTCGACCTACACCCATCACCTACTTATCGTTGTCTTCTCTTCATGTCAACACTTCATAAACTATAAACGTTGGTGGTCCTTAAATGTTCCCTTCTACTCAACATGTGTTGCGGCAGTGCTGATCCCTTACTATCGGTCCCTTCCCTTGTTTTACATGTGCTTTTGTTGAGTGAGTTTTCTGCTGGACTCTTGCTTTATAAAAGTGAGCAAATAAAAAAGATTAGTAGGAATAACTTCATCAACTAGTCAATCCTGGACAGTAACAAATCAAGGCCTACCCCCATAATATTCAAATTCCTATCATGGAACCCTCATAAAGTGTAGATGAGTGAAAGGGGTCGAGAACATCAGCTCTCATGGGTAGGGTTATGATACGAACTTAGAAGTTGCAAGATATCCAAGTCTCACATCAAGTAGTATGAGATGCTCAGTAGAGTATTCAAGAATTTGGTATTCCCCTGAATAGCTAGCTTTTGAGGGTGGGTTTCCCAAGTGCTTATTATAAAACCTCTCCTCAGCTCTAGTAACAATATGGCTACTCAACTCTGAAAAACTAGGATTTCATTCAACACAGGCATTTAAATTAATTGCCCACCAAAATCTCATTCTGATCCTTTGAAATCATTCAAACTGTCAACTTACCCACCAAGAAGCCCGTTAAATCCCCTGCCACCCTTGGGCAAATGCTAAAGACAACAAAAGCATGGTACTAACAAATCTTCAGAAAACAAACTTAGCTGCTAAATTCTTAAGATGCATAGAAGTATAATATCCACTAACTGATAAATCATTTCGGGGTTGGAAACTAACTTAACATCTGCACAAATATATAAAAAAATAAAAACAAATAAAGCCTATTGAATAAACCAAACACCTAGAAATCAGAAAATTGCATAGTAAATTAGAATGCAATTGTACTCATCCCACGGTTCACAAATCAATCGACAAATTTGAAAGGCTTACTAGTGAGTGCTTGACGATATGCCTGAACAACTGCTCTTGCCAAGATTCCTCCACCCATTACAAGCAAGTTCGCAAGAATCTTAGCAGCCTGCACAAAAAGAGCAGTAATGAAAATTATCATCCAAAGATAACAGATTATTTCTTTCCTTCACTTTTCTTCCCTTTCGATGATACATAGATAAAAGCGTGGGTTAGCCCTAATCTGTGTCTTGAAACTATGACAACCCAAACAAACTAAACTACACCAACACAGAAATCACAACCCAGTACATGATGAAAATAAAACAACCAAGGTTAGCTACAAAAACAAAAAATTTAAAACACCATTTGATCAAACGACCATACCTGCAAATAAAACCCATCTAAAAATCTAAATCTCATGAGACAAGGAGAAAAAAAGAGAATCAAAGAGGAATCTATAGAAGAAACAATAAACCCCTTCTGATACACAAGCTTGGATTCTCGATTCCCTGATGCACAGAAGCTAAACAGCATAGAACAGAGAGTTGATAGAGAAAACAATAGAAAAAGAAAAACGTACCATAGCTAGAGAATCAACAATACGAAACCCTTCCGATAAACAAGCTGGGGATTTTTTCTTCTTCTCTGTAGATGAGAAAATATAAGCTTGCGGACCAAAAATTGAGTTAATTTTTTGGTTTAAAGGCTAAACAAAGATTATCTTCTTCTACAAGAAAATATGCGAGCGGAAGAGGAGGAAAAGAATACGCCGGTGGTGGAGGAGGCTAGGGTTCCAATTTGAGAATTGTAAAGCTATTCTGTGACAATACATGTTTAGAAAATTCTGGAACCTCTAGAATGACTAAACTAGACACCATTGTATTAATCACGTTATAATAAAATAAAATTAATAATACCATTTAGTTATATGTTCCTAAATATGCAGATATGTTTAATTTATTTATTTAACTTATTAAATAATCATAAATAATAATAATAATTTTAACTTTATCATCTATACTTTTATACTATATCATACATATCTTTTTTCTAATTTTATGTCATTGTTTTTTTAAATTAAAAAATAGTTACATTTTTATTTTTATCTTTTAAATGACTGTTATCAAAATTTAATCATTTTATAAATTAAAATAATTACTTTATCATTTTATCTACTTTAATAACTACTCTCTTTTTATACAAATAATTATTAATGATAAAAAACTACTTAATTAAAAAATAAAAATTATATTTTATAATCATTTTTAATAAAATTTATTTTATAAATTTAATAAATTTATACTAAAAAATAAATATATATGTAAATTGATATAATTTTAAGATTATTTCAGTCACAAGTTTAAAGTAGATTGATATAATAAAATAGACTAGTAATAATAATAATTTTAAGATTATTTGAATCACAAGTTTAAAGAAAATTGATATACTAAAATAAATTTATTTGTATATATTTAAAAATAATTTAGAATAAATATAATGTTTATGAAAATATAAATTAAAGTTAAGTTTTCTTTAAGTTAAAGTAAAAAAATATGTTTCTAAGTACAATAAAATAAATAATCAAAATTTGAATTAATTGATTATATTTATTTATTGTTCTATAATATAAAATATATTAAGAAAATTTTTATTTAATTTTATTAATTATTTTAATATTGTAACATTAAATAATATAATAAATTATTTACTAATATAATCAATTATTATTTATTTTTTTCTAAATCTCATACGAGTGAGAGCAAACAAACTGCATAAAACCTGAGAAAAGAAAAAGTTGGAATTGACACATGGTAGCAGTAGAAGGATTGAAATTTTTAAAACCACTTCAATTTAGTCTTTCTCATGTCTGAAGAAAACATTTCCCCTCATTCCAACTTCTTCTCCTTGGTTATGTACTCTCTCCATTCTTCTTTAGAAATCTAATTCATAGGATTTGCTTACCAGAAAATTCCTAGGACATCCGTGTTTCAAGAACATCACTTCTAATCGTTGGGTTCTCTGTTTTCAACCGGTAAGTATTCCTTTTTTTTTCCTCTTTAAATTAGGGAGATGATCGTGCAATGGTTACTTTACATGTAGCTGATTTAGGTCTTTCTTCAATATTCTAGTTTTTATATTGCTTAAGAAACTTCATTTATCTCCAATTTGGGGATTTATAGGTGTTGTCAACTTTCTTAGGGTGCCTTTGGATTTCTTCTTGAATTTAGTTGTTGGAAATTTAAGATAAGGGAAGTTTAGGTTTTTCTCTCTTTTGTTTTGGGGAAATTAGGTTGCATGAATTTGGGGATTTTTGCTTTGGATCGTGTAACAATGCTTATATGAAGTTATTTTAGTGAAAACTATGCTATGTGAATGTATGAACTGAAATTCTACATGTTGAGTTAAGTGTGCTTGGTATGATAATTGTGGATTGAATGTCTATGAACTGCTTTGGATATTTTGGAAAGATGTAATTGAACAATGTATTGTTGTGAATTATATTATACAGATAAAAAGTTTAGTTGATTATGGTGTTTTAGGCTAGATTTGGAGGAAGTGGAATAGTTGTTTAAAGATTTAGAGGTCCTGGACTGTATTAGGTGTGTGAGACCACTTAGGTGAGTGAATTCTAACTTGTTAGGAGTGTCTAAAGGGTTAAAAACATTTTCAATGTGGTAAAAGTAGAATTGAGTCATTTAGTTGATGANNTTGAAGATTTTAGNNGTAGATCATTGCATAACNACTAGATAAATAGGTTNGAAAGTGTTGTAAACAATTAGGCAAGTTTAATTAATCATACAGATCAAGTTAAGAGTGCTAGAAGTTCATCAAAATGGTTAGAATTGGTATGGGAGGGTAGAATTGCTTCATTATGAAGGTTTTAGGGTGCTGCAGATTATGCAGAGTCGCATAGCGCACTCTGTGCGCTCTGCGAAGGGTTTCTGTCAGGAAAAAATCGCCCAGCGCACTCCAAGGTGTGCATTGCGCAAATTTTGTGTGTCAAATTGAGTGATTTTAATGTTTTTGACGTTTTGGGGGGTTTTGGACATCCGTTTTGGACATTCTTTCAGTCGATTTGAGGGATTTTTTACCTTTCCGGGACTGTTGGTGATGGTTTCAAAGTCATTTTCCTTGTCTAAGTATGAGTTCACTGGGTTTTGTGTTGTTTAGCGGTAATTTTTGAACTATTATTGACTCATAGTGTACATGGAATGATTTCATACAATTTTTGATGACCTGTTGGGTTGTTTGTGGTCTTTTGAAGTGTAATTACTATCATATATATGTTGTATGCAATGTAAAAGTGAAAAGTATGGTTATTGGACGTAATTCCATGATCCTCAAGGGAAGTTACATGGCGGTGCCCTGTACTTTGTTGTGATTAACCGTATGAATGGTCGGAGTTCCCGATGGGGCTTATCCTGACATTCTGATAAGTGCCATATTTATCTAAATAAACGCACTTATAATTGTATATTTTGTGTGAAAAATAGCAATAAAGTCTCATGAAATGATGTAAATATTGTTTATAAATGTTTATAAGTGTGTTTGATTGTTTTTATGATGATTTTGCAGTATAAATAAAGCCAAAAGATGAAGAAAGAAGAAGTTGTCACGCACCAGGCGCTCCAGCCAGCCAAAAAGGTTGATTTCTCGCTGGAGTCAGGAGGCGCTCGCTCCAGCGAGCGTGCGGTCGCTCCAGCGACTAATGCTGCTCGCCCAGCGAGCGGAGCAGTTCGCTCAAGCCGTTGACTTTATTTCAGACCTCATTAAAAGGTCCGAAAACAGAAAACAGAAGTAGTCTTCTTCGTGGAAGCGAACCAGAAGCTCCAAAGCTCAATTCCAGGTGCTGCCAAGGTGCAAGGAGGCCATTTCCACTCCATTCCATCCATCCAAATCACTTCTTCTTGCTTTCTTGATGGCTATGTGTAACTAAAACTCCATTTCACTGGAGTTATGAGTAAAGTTTCAAACCTCTTGTAAACTTCTCTGTTTAATATATGATTCATGATGAGTTTTGTGTTTTATGCTTGATTTTAACACCTAAGATGGAAATCTGAGTCAATTGAACGGTGGAAACTTTGGAAAATTGTATGAAACCGTGGACATAGCTAGAACAGTTTAAAGAATTCAGTTTTAGACATAAAATTGGAAGCTTTTTACCATCTTAAGCATCGCACCTAATGCAAATCTGATTTCTGAACTTGCTAAGGAATTAGAAATTTTGGTTTGATGATTTAGAAATTGTCATCTGAGATATTGGATGTCAGTGAATCATTACTGTTGATGCTTAATTCTGATGAATCTGTTAATGGAAAATGGAATTGAGTTTGAAACTTGAATCATAATTCCAGTGAAACCTGAACTTGAACTTTGTTGTAATTTGTACAAACTTTAATTTTAATTTTAATCTGAATTAGACGGTAAAACTTGTTAATACTCATATTTTGAAGCTAAAATCGGTAAAATTATCACAATCAATACATCAAACAGTTCTCTTGGGATACGATATCCGGTCTTACCGGTTTTATTACTTGGAACGATTCGGTACACTTGCCGAGCCCCAACACATTCTAATGATCATCCAAGCTCAAGTAGAGAGTGATGAGTCATGTGGTGCGAATAGCAGGAGGTCCTAGGATAGGTGCTTTCACTGTAGGCCTATACCGCTATAACAGACTAACCTTGTGTGTGGTCGAGTGAAACCCTTCGGCAATGGCTTTGCAAAGCAGTAGGGCCACCACAAGTGCACAAACCCCTGGAACTCGATATTTATACTAGTCCAGATGGTCAAATCACGTGGTCGGTCATTGGTANCAATAAAATACATTTGGTCATAGTCTGNATTNTTTGTGGTCCTTGCATGCTTGAAATACTTGATTGATAACATATTTTTTTTATACCTAGCTTACCCTTGCATATGTTTGTTGTACGTGTTTGCCTTCCCCCCTTGCGATGATCATCCAATCCTTTGGATGTGAGCAGTAGTTGATGAAGTACCCTTGGAGCGAGCATTGGAGAACGAAGAAGAAACAACTCCCAATTCTTAGGACCTCTACCAGTTTTCATGATCTGTATTGTGGAAATACTATTTAGGCCTCCTTGAACCATTAGTTTGTTAGGTATTTTGAATTACTCTAAAGCTTATAAAGTTTAAATTTCTAGTCAATTCTGGATGACTGTTAAAAGCTCAACTTTAATTACATCCTTAAACTGTTTTGTCATATTATAATGCTAATCATCCTATATAATTTCATCAAATTATTGGATTGTTACATTATAGTATCAGAGCAGTTTGGTCCTTAGGATAACCTGTGTGTTACAGGTTTATCGTGTCTTCTCTGTGAAAAGTTGCGTCTAAATGGTATGGTCTACCATTTATTTCTAATAGATAGTAAAATTATGTATCTAACTGGAAGTTTTGAGAACAGAAAATGTCTCTATAGAAGGAATAAGGGTGCACACTCATGACATTTTACTAGAGATGATTTTCCTTTCTTAATTCTGAAGTTGGAAAATCTAGTGAGAGCGGTGGTTCTAAATCTTGTTTTTATAGAAACTCCTGTTATGTTCTTGTCTTAGTGTTAGAGTTATGGGATCTTTATCGAGTATGGGGTTGTATGTCAATCTGAGCTAGACTGATTGCTTCCGTCTGTGTGGGCAGAGTATGGCACATAAACCTTCTTCTTCTTCTTCTTTTTCTTTTTCTTCTTCACCCACAAATCCGGAGGTACCCAATAATGTAAGGGTGATGAAATTCTTTGTGGAAGAAATGCAACAACAGAATACGTCATTAGTTCAGTAGAACAATGTGATTTCTCAACGGTTAGGGGCCGCTAGAATGTCAGCACAAACCTCGCAACTTCAGTATTTGATGGTTATGCATCAATTGAATGAAACTCGTGTAACAGCTGGATTGTCTCAAGTTCAAGAGTGGAGTCTAGAGAGTTTTCTACAGTACCGTCCTGCAAAGTTTAATGGTAAGAAGAGTCCTAATGAGGCAGACCAATGGATGAGAGATATGGAAAGAATTTTCGATGCTAAGAGATGTCCCGAGGAGAACAGACTGGCTTATACTGAGTATTTGTTATCTGGAGAAGCTAGTCACTGGTGGAATAATATTAAGATGTTTTTGAAAGAAGCAGAGAAAGCAAAAGTATTTGACGAAAACAAAGAATAAAGTTGAGAAGTAACAAGATCAGTTTCAATTAATGGAAATACCAGTTGAGTCCAGGATATGTCAAGAGGGAAAAAAAAGTCGTACTCTAAGTCTCATTCGCAGGGATCCAATGGATACTCTTCGCGTCGGAAAGTTCGGCAAACTAGTGTTCAGTGTTTCAACTCTGGTGAAGTGCATCTAAGGAGTGTTTGTCCACAATTGAGGGATATAAAGAAGTGTTTCGGTTGTGGTCAGGAGGGATAAATGGGCAGTGAGTGTCCTTCACTTAGGAGCGCCGATACTCATTCACAACAAGCAGTTCAGTCACAAAATTATAGGGGCGTTAAGCCTCGAGCTTCAAGAAGGAGGTAAGCAATGTCAGGGGCAGCGCCGTTTAGTCTAAGTAATCTTTGATTGAAATTTGGTGTTAACTGTTAGCTCATCTCGTTGTTATATGTTTCAGTATCAATTTTCTTCTCTACGGTAGAAGTTGGTGTAAGAAGTCAGAATGAGAGAACTGTAGTAGGATAAAGTCATATCTACTACCATTTTCTCGTGAGTCAACATTTTGATGTGATGTCTATGTTCATGTTATTGTTGGAATTTCAGTTCGTGCAAGAAGAAGTTCTCAAGAAAAGTAGAGTTCGAAGGTAGAATAAGAAGAGAAGAAGTTAGCAGTGGTGTGAAAAGGGTGAGAAAATAAGTTGGGTGTTTGTGTAACAGTAACGGTAGAGATTAGAAGAAAAGTCAGTGTTAATGAGAAAAAAGGGTAGCCTTGGGTGTTGATTGACAACATGTTTGATATTTCAAGAATGGTTAAGATCTAAAGAAGAAATGTAGTGGCAGATTTAAAGCTTGAATTAAGGAAGGATTAAGAAGTTAAATTGGACCAAAGGAGCTGAGGAGCAGTTTTGGAGAGCCAAAATTTTAAGAAGAAAGAACTAAAGTCTTTAAGGAGAATTGAAGTATTGTAAGGGTTATGAGTGGAGTAATAATCAAACAGGGAAGGATGAGTGTTGATATCAAGAAAATGCATCAAATTCAAGTTAGAGGATGAGGTAGTATCAAGGGTTCAAATAGGAGAAATGTTTGATCATGAATTGGATTGGAAGATTTCCAACACAAAAGGAAGAAATACAATGGAAAGTCAACTTTGAAAGGAGAGGTAAGGTAAGAGAATCATGAGTGATTATTGAGGAAATGAGATGACGAGGTTAACATGGAAGAGAAGAATTATCAGAGTTTTTGCAAGATCCTTGCAGTTTTGAAGAAGATTCTTCTCTAGTGAATCTTTGTAGTTTACAATCAGCATGAAGAGAGCATTCTTTCAGTCAACAGATGAGTAAGGAGATATGTGGAATCAGAGTAGCGCAGCGGATGTTGGAGGGCTTGTTATTATCAGTTTCGTGTGTGTGTGATGCATCTTCAAGATCAGATGTTGGTGGTTTATGAGTAAGGAGCGTCTTTAAAACAGTAGTGATGTCGTTATCAGGAATTCAATTGAGGGTGTTTAGTAATTTTGAAAAGGTAGAAACCAAGGTTGTGCAAGGGATAATAGTCATGAGAGAGAAGGAATGATGAGTCTACAATCTCAAGTGGCAGTGTCAACTTTAAAGGAATGAAGTGTTATAGGGCATTGAACAGAGAAAATGGGTAGATGGATGAAAGAGAAATTTAAGTTCTGATTTCAAGTGGTAATGTTGGTTTTGAAGAAAGGAAGAATTCATAGATGGGTAGAACAAAGAGGAGATTCAAGTTTTGGTTTGATAAGGATTGAATAAAGGTTCGTGGAAGAACATGAAGATTAGGATTTTGAGTGAAATTGTAAAGAGATTTAATAAGACAATTTAATTGTTATAACTAGTGGGTTTCTAAAATTGGCTGAGAAAGCACGGTTTGGACAATCCTAGTTTGAGATGTATCATAAGTTGGATTGGTATCAATCAAGCTTGTGATCTTAAGTTGAGGAGAGAACCGGTCTAAGTTTGATTACAAGATAGAGGGACAAGAAATGCATATGGTTCAAGTTGACAATTGGAAGGAGCAAAGAAGGAATGTTCACTTTAGTTTTGTTATTGCAACAGAGAAGAGTTTTGCTTTGGTAACAAGAAAGTATAATTGGAGAATATGCTACTTAGTATTGGAGATCAATATAGTGTGGTGAAACTCTCAGAATGAAAGTGGTTAACGGTGATCAAAATCATGGCAGTGGTTAATTAAAAATCAGAAGTTGTGATGATCAAGCTAATGATTGGTGGTTCTTAGAAGACATAAGAGTAAGTAATAGAGTATTAGTCAAGGGTTGGTTTGAAGTAAGGCTAGTGAAGGTTGTAAAAGAGATTTTCAAGAACTATCAAATATTAGATTAGGGTTTCTGATGGAAGCACAATAAGTATTTTAGCCAAATGCCATACTAAGTAACCTAGAGAGAAATGAATATCAGTCTAGTTAAGATTTTTCTAAAGTTAGGAGGATATGAGTGAGTCGTATCCACCTCTCTTTTCTCTGGTCAATCTAATTTTCGAGGTCAATTTTTTTTTTTGTTGGGGAGCATGTAAAACCTGAGAAAAGAAAGAGTAGGAATTGACACATTGCAGTAGTAGAAGGGTTGAAATTTTTAAAACCACTTCAATTTAGCCTTTCTCGTGTCTGAAGAAAACATTTCCCGTCATTCCAACTTCTTCTTCTCCCTGGCTCTACACTCTCTCCATTCTTCTTCAGAAATCTAATCCATAGGCTCTGCTTACTAGAAAATTCCTAGGACATCCAGGTTCCAAGAGCATCGCTTCTAATTGTTGGGTTCTCTGTTTTCATCTGGTAAGTATTCCTTTTTTTTTCCTCTTTAAATTAGGGAGATGATCATGCAATGGTTACTTTGCATGTGGCTGATTTAGGTCTTTCTTCAATATTCTAGTTCTTATATTGCTTAAGAAACTGACTTTATCTCCAATTTAGGGATTTATAGGTGCTGTCAACTTTCCTAGGGTGCCTTTGGATTTCCTCTTGAATTTAGTTGCTGGAAATTTAAGGTAAGGGAAGCTTAGGTTTTTCTTTCTATTTTGTTTTGGGAAATTAAGTTGCATGAATTTGGGGATTTTTGCTTTGGGTCGTGTAACAATGCTTATATGAAGTTATTTTAGTGAAAACAATGTTATGTGAATGTATGAACTAAAATTCAGCATGTTGAGTTAAGTGTGCTTGGTATGATAATTGTGGATTGAATGTCTATGAACTGATTTGGATATTTTGGAATGATGTAATTGAACAATGTACTGTTGTGAATTATATTATACAGATTTCTAGATAAAAAGTTTAGTTGATTATGGTGTTTTAGGCTAGATTTGGTGGAGAGGAATAATGGTTTAAAGATTTAGAGGTCTTGGACTGTATTAGGTGTGTGAGACCACTTAGGTGAGTGAATTCTAACTTGTTAGAAGTGTCTAAAGGGTTAAAAATAATTTCAATGTGGTAAAAGTAGAATTGAGTCATTTAGTTGATGAGTTTGAAGATTTTAGACGTAGATCATTGCATAACTACTAGATAAATAGGTTCG
>NC_028351.1:24061232-24065400 GCF_000741045.1 Vigna radiata var. radiata | reverse complement strand
TCACGTGGTCGGTCATTGGTACCAATAAAATACATTTGGTCATAGTCTGTATTGTTTGTGGTCCTTGCATGCTTGAAATACTTGATTGATAACATGTTTTTTTTATACCTAGCTTACCCTTGCATTTGTTTGTTGTACGTGTTTGTCTTCCCCCTTGTGATGATCATCCAATCCTTTGGATGTGAGCAGTAGTTGATGATGTACCCTTGAAGCAAGCATTGGAGAACGAAGAAGACACAACTTTCAGTTCTTAGGACCTCTACCAGTTTTCATGATCTGTATTGTGGAAATACTGTTTAGACCTCCTTGAACCTTTAGTTGGTTAGGTATTTTGAATTACCTTAAAGCTTGTATAGTTTAAATTTCTAGTCAATTCTAGATGACTGTAAAAAGCTTAACTTTAATTAAATCCTTAAACTGATGTTAATCCTCCTATATAATTTCATCAAATTGTTGGTATATTACAAACTGTAATGAAATATTTTATCTCCTTTGCCATGTTTTACAGTTTTCAATACATTAAAAATCCAAACTTCTCTAATATTTACTTCGTGAATAACAACCTTAATCGTATTAATAAATTATTTAATTCCTCGTATAAACTCCTACGTGTCTGACACTCATTTAGTTAAATTTTGTATAAAGTCCTGTGTTTAATTAAGTTTTGTCATCGTTACATGAGATTTGACGACTAGTATATTTATGGGATGAATGTAAGATTTACGGACAAGAATAAATTATAAATATTTATTACGAAAGTGACAAGAACAATAAAAAAGATATTAGAAAAGAAAATAGGAGAGCATAAAATAGATAACATACTTTTTAAAAGTAAATTCTATGTTTTAAAAATATTTTGAAATTATAATCACTAATATAAAAATTGTCTTTCACATCACTTTATTTATGTCTGAAATAAAAATGATACACATAAAAAATGTATGATAACATTTTAATAAATAAATAGAATAACTTTATGCAAGCGAGATAATTTATGTCAAAAGTAAAACTATCTTACATAAATTATCTTGTTCATGTTCCTTGACATAAATTCTTTTTTTTTATATATTTATATTCACAATTTTTTTTTATTCTTACTCTGGAAAATACTTTAAAATACTCTTACAACTTAAGGTTTTATTTATGGTGACAAAATAGTGGTGACATAATGGTTTGTTTTTTAACTAAGTATTTATTTTTAGGGATGAGAATCTCATTGTTTAATTATACTAAAGTTTGCTCTTTTATTTGTGATCATGACTGCTGCTTTTTAGGGAACTCAATCATGACTTTACATGAATGTGTTTTTTTATACCATGTTTATAAAAATTGAGAACATCGATTCTCACTTGAGTTTGTTTTTTAACCAAAAAAAAATTATAATGAAATGAGTATTTTCAAAGAGTTAGTGATTAGAGAAGTTAAATTTAGGACAAAGGTTGGATAACTCGTGACAAGATTAAGCTTTTCAAGATTAAGTTTTTCAAGTTGAAGGACATTCAAGTCCAAGTTCATCCTTCCCTTAAATACGTATTTAAGAGAATGATGAACTTGGACTTAAATACCTTTGAACCTATGCAATTCAACATTTTTTTTTTCGAGTGGTCTAATATTTGTCCTAAGTTTATCTTATCTATTCACGGACTCTTCTTCAACTTTGTCAAATGTAAAGTTCAAAAATATTTATTTCATTGTAATTATTTTATTGGGTACAAAACTTTTTATATCCGTCGTTAAAATAAACTGACATAAATTTTACGCCGGTCATTAGAAGTGTCCAATATAAATTTATGTTTCCTATTATAACATTTGACCTATAGGTAAGAAACTCAGTAACAAATATAAAAAGTCTTTTCTATTTTGGTGAATTAATTTAAAAGAATTTTTTTTAAGATATCTTAATAATATATTCAAATAGAATTTTCTTAAAATATTTTAAATAAAACTCAATTAAAGGATTTTTGTGTTTTTGGAAGAGTCTACAAGTTTTTAGAACTTTTCTAATAAACTGATCAAGTTTGATCAACTGACTTCAGAGTACACGGTAATTAAAGTTAGGAATGTAATTACATTTTGGAACTTCTATCCTTACATATGATAATTTTTTTTACCAAATAGTTCATTTTCCTTTTTAGTTTTATATTTGATTTGTCTTACACACATTTTGCTTAAATTCTTAAACAAATGTTCTAATCCTATAGATTAAAGCTTGTATTTTTATTTTCACTTAAAATATGAGGTTTTATAAAATTAATTATTTTCAAACTTTGATACTCTTATTCTTATCATATAAAGTTTAGGATATTTAAAGGTGGTGTGTCTGTTCGGTTATTTGGTTAAATGCCTTGCAAAATTTATTAGATTCTTTTAAGTATTAAGGAAGATCTCGTCACTCCCTTCTTCTTTTTTATCAAACTAGTGTTTTTTTTTTTAATTTACCAAAATGAACAATTTTAAAATGAATTATGGATATAAAAGTCATGTTACATTTTGGTACTGTGGGAAACCCAAGTATAAATTTAAACCTTACATTAGATAGAAATGAGAAAACACTATATAAGGATGAAGACTCATTAATCCATTGTTTTAAGATTTTGAGTTGAGAGTGATGTCAATCTCTTATGTAATTGAACTCAAGTCTTATTGGTATTATGTTTCCCTAGTGAACCCCTCCCTTGATAAATCTAATTGTCATGATTTCATTGTAAAGAAGTCGTGTGTCAGAGTGACAACTTTATAGTTCAGTACATTTTAAATTAAAGTCTCATCATGTGACACGACTTTAGTTCATTTTGGTTGAAGTTGTGTCAAGATGAGAAGACTTTAGCTTATAAAATATTCTAAGCTAAAATTGTATTATTTTGACACAATTTCAAGTTTAAAAATGTTTTAAATTAAATATATTTTCTTGACACGATTTATCATATCTATATTTTTTTTAAAACTTATCCATTTTGGTATATTTAGAAAAAATTACATTACTTTGTTAAAAAAAAATGATTAGGTTCACTTTTCAAGTTTTGTATGCATATCAATTTGTGTAGCCAAACCAAAATTATTAGTTCCCATGAGAGAAGTAAATTAGTTAATGGTATCTTGCTATAAGAACAATCATTTGATTGTGTTTGAGTCTTAAAAAAGAAAGAAAAAGGTGAAGGAGTCCTTATACTAGGAAACCATAATTAAGAGTTCATATCACATTATCCTCATTGATCCAACTTGGGTTAGTGTGTTCACAATTCGGATTGATAGTACAGAAACAAATGAAAATATTGCATTGTAAAGTCCATTTAAAGTTTATTATAAAAATAGAAAATAAAGATCTGAGAATGAAATTGAATTCTCCAATATTAGTTATCTTCGACATATTCAATAGTTTGAAAAAGTAATAGTTTTAATGTCAATAGAAAGTTTTAAAAAATCATTTTTCATCCATCGTAACGTAGGTTAGCAAGCAAGCTTCTCTTCCTCCTACCTTCTTCAACTTGCATCGTAATAGTTTTAGGAAAATGTTACTTTAACAACGCCATTTGACAACAATTTTGACAACCACAGGTGCCGTGCTCTGATTGGTTCTTTTAATTGAATTTTTTAAAATGAAAAATCCTTAGGGGAAGGGCATTTGTGGAAAAGTATTTGCTGGAAATGAATTGTATTGGCACCACCGATACGCTCTCTCTTCACGACAACACTTATCTCTTTCCAGGAAACCAAACTCTCCCTTCAGCATTCTGAAATGTTTGCACGCCACCGAAATCGTGTTCGTGCATATCCGTCCACCATTGAAGTATTGAAGTTGCATATTGAATGCTAGCATTATCAGCTGTTGTCGAAAGGAGAGGTTTTTTTGGATCTTATTTCATCGTTGAAGACATTAATCAAAAGGTTTCGTTATTTTCCCCTTTCGAACGCTCTCACGTCCGTCCGCCATTGAAGTGTTGGAAGGAAGTGTGGAAAGGGGGCTAGCATTGACTTGATGTATTTAAAACTTTGTCAATATTTTACAGAGTTATATGAAATGAGTACGAAGTTGGTAGCCTATTGTTTGAACCAAGGCGAGGTGTGGGGAATTATGAGAAATGTGCCTTAGGAGACTGTGTAATCGCTTACAGGATAGCTGTAATCGCTTACCAGAGAAAATATTAAGTTTTGTACCGAAAGTTGGTGG
>NC_028351.1:24045608-24059977 GCF_000741045.1 Vigna radiata var. radiata | reverse complement strand
GCCTTAGGAGACTGTGTAATCGCTTACAGGATAGCTGTAATCGCTTACCAGAGAAAATATTAAGTTTTGTACCGAAAGTTGGTGGCTGCTCCCTGAGTTTTTTGGAGTTGCTCACAAGTGGGTGGTTCGTGATAAGTTGGGTAGAACTAGGTGTTGCAAGTGCTCACAAGTAGGCTTTTTTGTTTGAACCAAGGCGAGGCGTGGTGCTCACCCTGTAAGCGATTACAATAGCACTAGGCCAGTGCCATTGCTGTAGGAACTTACATTCCAACCCACACAAACCTCTACTTCGTCTTCCCCACAAACATAGGGGTCACTTAACTTAGATAATGAATCAAAGTTAAATAACACATGGAATCAACCGTACAATAAAATATCATTTCCAACAATAACTATCTCTGTTCACAATCATATTAAGTGGTCCAAATACAAATATACATACTTAAAAATCTACCAAATACTACACTATTACAAAAATTACATAACTCTTAACCAAGTTTTGGAATGTATCCGGTGTATGGAGTTCTACAAGCTTTGCTCTTGAAACGCCGTCAACGAAATACACCCCCAACGACGACGGAGGCGAAACCTAGCTCGAAAGACCGAAACCCAACGAAATCCTTTAACCTCCCCTCACATTGCTCACCGTTTCAAAGCCTTCAGTAAATGGACACGAAAGGAACAACTTCAAAGGAACACAAAAACATTAAATGGATGCAGAGAGAGCTTCAGAGAGAAACGAAAACCTACAATGGAGCAAAAAGAGAGAGAGTGGTTAAAGAGAGAGTGCTTCGAAGGAGAAACACTGATTCAAACCACTGAGGGTGTTTTTGGAACAACACAAAATCTCCTTTTTCAAATCATTATTTTAATTAAAAAAAAAATTAAATCACCCAATAGATTGCTGACACGTGGCGTTGTCAAATTGTTGTTAAAATTTGGTTGTTAACATATCGGGATCCTAAAAAAAAAGTACTCTTTTCTTAAAAAAGTTTAAACAAATATACATAATGTGATGTGAACAGAGGACATAGTCGCATAAAAATGAGAGGTTTTAATGAAGTGTTTTAAGGTAGTTGGTGTAAAAATCTGCAAAGTTTGTCTTACATAGTGACTTGCTATTGTTTTACACTCGCTAGCAATACATACCTTTTCTCGTGAGTTTTATACTCAAATCTCAATTAGCATTTTTAATGAACAGTTATTTGGCATGCTTAGAGGGCAACCCTATTACCAACCTAGAGAAGATACTTACATGAGACTCATTGTATTGCTTGGAAAATCTGGCCAACCCCATTGTGCCAATGAGCTTTTTAGCTCTATACATGAAGATGGTTGTGAAAGTACTAAACTTTACACGGCCTTAATTACAGCCTATTGTCGAAATAATCTTGTTGAGGAGGCATTGTCGATTCTTGATGAGATGATGAACATCCCCAATTGCCAGCCTGATATCATAACTTACAGTACCTTGATGGAAGCTCTGTTGGATGCTTTGAAGTTTGAAATGGTTGAGTTGGTGTATGATAAAATGATTGAAAGATCTATCATGCCAAACACTCTCACCCAGAACCTCCTCCTTAGTTGTTATGGTAAGGCTGGGAAGTTTGATCAGATGGAGAAGATAGTATCAAGGTTTAGAAGGAAACCTCCTTCTCTCACCAAGGCTCCATGACCGAACGGTCAAGAGAAGAGCCTACTCTTTCTGACCCATAGCGCCAAACCGAACGGNTTTAGAAGGAAACCTCCTTCTCTCACCAAGGCTCCATGACCGAACGGTCAAGAGAAGAGCCTACTCTTTCTGACCCATAGCGCCAAACCGAACGGCCAGGAAGAGAATAAACTCTTTTCTGGCCATCAACACCCTACCGAACGGCCATAGGAAGAAANNNACCTTCCATGACNANGACTGTGAAGACCGAGAACTACCTGTGTCCGAGAGCAATACCAGACCGAGAGTANTGGACCGAACGGTTCCTANTGGCAAGCCNTAAATGAGGCAACCACTTGTGATCGAGGGTCACACATACGACCGGACGGTCATGGGGTGATCAAATCCTCCCCTGCCTGACCGAACGGTCATGAGAAGGGANTACCNTCTCTGACCAAGGTNACCAGGCCGAACGGTCAAGAGAAGGGAATACCCTCTCTGACCAAGGTAGNCAGGCCGAACGGTCAAGAGAAGGGGAACCTTCTCTGACCAAGGCCTCCAAACNGGACGGTCAAGTNAAGGAGTCATCCTTCCCTGACCAGGCCTACAAAACCNNACGGTCAGGAGAAGGGNGAACCTTCTCTGACCAAGGCCTTCCAAACCGGACGACCAAACTCTGCAGAATTCTGCAGAATTATGCAGAATTCGACAGAACCAGCTAAGACCATTTTCAACCAATTTTGCCAACTTCTAACACTCCTAATCTTTGTTTTAGACATAATTAAACTTACCTAAGTGATACTAAACATTACTAGCACGTTTCTAAAGTGATTTAAGCTTCATTTCAACTCTAAAACACTCATTTTCCCAACTTAGGGACCCAAAACCCAATCTTACCATTTGGTACCTATTTTGACCAATTTAGTGACTCAAACAAGTCACAATACATTGCATGAAACTGTCCCAACAGTCTAAAAACGTGACAAACCCCATTTACTCAAAATCACTACCTAACTTCCCTTAAATTAACTTAGAAATGGCTCTAAATGACTTGATTTTCTTCCAAACACTACCACAACAGATTTCAATCATCATTACAGTCCCAATCATGCCTAATTCAACATAACAAGGGTTTCCAAACAGTCCAAAATCATCAATCATCAATTCTACACAACATACCCATTTCCATACATGAATTTCAAACCAATTCAACCAATTTCATGCTTCCAACAACATACAACTTTAAGATTTATCATACATTCACAACATACTATAAAAATGGAAGGAAAGCTAGCTNCCCTTACCTNTAGGGTGCACGGCCAACTCAAGGAATGATCCTAGACCAAGTACTTTGCACCCAAAGTGTGAGAATCACCTAAAATCATCAATTGATGATGGAGAACGAATTTTAGCANCAAGTTGAAGTTAGATTGTGGAAGAAACNAAATGGGTTGCATGAAATAAGAAATTTCATGCTTTAAACCCTANGGCAAGGGAGNAAAAAGGGCTTTCTTACCGGTTGGACGAAACAGAGGTTCAATCGGTGGGAAATGATCCTCTTGCAGTCCCAAACGCTTGGGTAGCTTCAATTTGAAATTCAATCGGTTAGATTTTGAGCAATGGAGGATGGAAGGTAGTGAAGTAGAGAAAAGAGAAGAAGAAAAATGAAAGATGTGCATGGACAGTGGAGAAAGAAGTCTGAACTTGGAAAAAGGAGTATTTTAATCAAAGTTCCATTTTAAAACTATGCCCAATGCCAGGCTGCCACGTGTACTCCACTAAAGGTCATTTTTTTTCAAGATATTACATTCTCCCNATCAACAAAAATTTTCGTCCTCGAAAATTAAACTTTACCAGAAAACAGGTGGGGATATAACTTCTTCATCTCTTCCTCTTTCTCCCAGGTAGAATCTCCTNTTCTGTTGTCCCAAACAACCTTNACAAGAGTAACAATCTTGTTCTTCCATCGCTGGTATCGATTTTCCTCAACTCGCACCGGTTGCACTTCAATGGACAGATTCTCCTTGACTTGCACATCATCAATCTCCAGNATATGAGAGGGATCAGAGACATATTTTCTNNGTTGAGACACATGAAATACCGGATGGAGATTAGCCAATTGAGGAGGCATGNCTATCTCATAGGCTACTGGTCCAATGCGTCTCGTGATCTGATATGGTCCAAGATATCTGGGAGACAACTTTTTAGCANGGATNGATCTTCCTACTCCAGTAGTAGGCGTCACGCGAAGGAAGACATGGTCCCCAGCCTCAAACTTTAGGGGACGACGTCTCTTATCANCATATGATTTCTGCCTACTCTGTGAAGCCCTCATCCTTTCTTGTATCAACTTAACCTTTTCAGTCGTCTGTTGCACTATCTCTGGCCCAGTCAATACAGACTCTCCATCTTGGAACCANCATAAAGGTGTCCTGCAACGCCTCCCATAAAGAGCTTCGAATGGTGCCATACCAATACTAGCTTGATAACTGTTGTTATATGTGAATTCCACCAATGGTAGCACCTCATCCCAGACTCCTANNTGATCAAGAACANACGTTCTCAGCAAATCTTCCAATGANTGTATGGTTCTCTCANACTGTCCATCTGTCTGAGGATGATAAGCATAACTCATCTGGAGTCTACTGCCCATCTCACCTTGCAAAGTTTGCCAAAAGCGAGATGTGAAACATGTGTCTCTGTCAGATATAATACTGGAAGGCACACCATGCAATCTGACTATCTCTTTGATGTACAATTGAGCTAACTTTTGCATAGACATCTTCAAATTAATTGCCAAGAAGTGGGCACTCTTGGTCAATCTATCAACTACCACCCAGATGGCATCATGTTTCCTGACAGTGTGTGGTAAATGGGTGACAAAATCCATGGCAATACTGTCCCATTTCCACTCAGGGACCTCAAGCTGCTGCAACATACCACCTGGCCTCTGGTGTTCTATCTTAGCCTTCTGACAAGTGAGGCAAGAAGAAACAAACCGAGCTACATCACCTTTCATTCCTAACCACCAAAATGACTTCTTAAGGTCTTAGTACATTTTAGTCATGCCGGGATGCATGCTAAAACGACTACGGTGACCTTCTTCTAGAATCAATCGTTTCAGCTCTCCATCATTTGGTACACAGGTTCTACCTCTAAATCGTAGAAGACCGTCTGACCCGGTGTTAAAATCTTTTCCTTGTTCTGTACCAATTAAAGCCCTTGTCTTTTNAAGCTCGGGGTCTACTAGTTGTCCTGCTATGATTCTTTCAAAGATGTCACTAGATATCACCAGTTTGCAGCATCTTATACCATCAGGTTCAAATTCTACATCTAGCTTTAGGTCACTAAAGCTTTCAACGAGCTCTAATTCTTTAACCATCAAAGCAGAAACATGTACTGATTTCCTGCTCAAGGCATCAACAACCACATTCGCCTTCCCTGGATGATAAAGAAGGTCAAAATCATAATCCTTAAGGAACTCCATCCACCTTCTCTGTCTCATATTAAGCTCCTTTTGATCAAAGAGATACTTCAAGCTCTTGTGATCACTGAACACTTGAAATTGAGCTCCATACAAATAATGCCTCCATATCTTGAGAGCAAACACTACTGCAGCTAATTCCAGGTCATGTGTAGGGTAATTCCTCTCATGAATCTTGAGTTGTCTGGAGGCATAGGCAACTACTTTCTTCTCCTGCATCAAAACACAGNCTAGCCCCTGATGAGATNCATCACAGAAAACCTCAAAAGGCTTTCCTNTGTCAGGAATAACTAAAACAAGGGCACTGGTTAATCTCTGCTTCAACTCTTGGAAACTCTCTTCACAACGATCCGTCCAAACAAACGGATGATCTTTTCTGGTCAACTGAGTCAGTGGTGCTACAATTCTGGAGAAATTTTCTATGAATCGACGATAATAGCCAGCCAATCCCACGAAGCTCCGTATCTCAGTAGCTGACTGTGATCTCTCCCATTGTATCACTGCTTGGACCTTGGGTGGGTCTACAGAAATCCCACCAGCAGATATGACATGACCCAAAAATTGAACTTGTTCCATCAAAAACTCACACTTAGAAAGCTTGGCGTATAACTTCCTTCCCCTTATGATTCCAAGTACAATTCTAAGATGATCTTCATGCTCTTCTTTATTCTTGGAATAGATCAAGATGTCATCTATGAAGACGACCACAAATTTGTCTAGAAACGGTCTGAAAAATCCGGTTCATATAATCCATGAAAATTGCTGGGGCATTAGTCACACCAAAGGGCATGACCACGAACTCGTAGTGACCATATCTGGACCTAAACGCCGTCTTTTGAACATCATCAGGCTTCATAAGTATCTGATGATACCCAGATCTCAGATCAATTTTGGAGAAGACTGTTGCCCCGTGCAATTGATCCAACAAATCATCTATACGAGGCAACGGATACTTATTTTTGATGGTCAATTTATTTAGCTGTCTGTAATCAACACAGAGCCTAGAGCTGCCATCCTTTTTGTTGACAAGTAATACAGGAGCACCCCATGGTGAGACACTGGGTCGGATGAACTGTTTCTCAAGTAAATCTTCAATCTGCTTCTTGAGTTCAGCCAACTCAGTTGACGCCATCCGATATGGTGCTATAGAAATAGGACCAGCTTGTGACACCAAGTCAATAGAGAACTCCACTTCTCTAGGAGGAGGTAATCCAGGTATCTCTTTTGGAAATACATCCAGAAATTCATTGACCACGGGCAACTCTGCACTTGAATTCCCTGGATTCAAACTGCTTGCATCTTGATTTACCTCCAAATGAAATAATACAAGGAAACAACTTGCGCCTTCAAAGATGTCTTGTCTCCATACTCCTAGAGACAATGACATATCCTCTAGTTCACTGGGAATTATTAGCTTCTTCGATTCGCAATCGATAAGTATGCGATTGGCAGACAGCCAATCCATCCCTAAGATGACATCTAGACCCTGAAGAGGTAAACAAATTAAGTTTACCTTGAATCGGCGCCCCTCAATCACCATTACGCATCTAGCACACACGGTAGATGCCTTCACTAACCCAGAAGCGGGAGTGGATACGGTTAAATCACATTGTAGTTCTCTCACTGGCAGCCCCAGCCTCTTCACACAAGCATGTGACACAAAAGAGTGTGTCGCTCCAGAATCATACAAAACCACGCAAGATCTACCATCTAGGAAGCAGGTACCAATGATTAAATCACCTGAACTAGCTGCTTCTGTTCCAGTCAAAGCGTAAACACGTCCGGTGGCCTGGGGTCTGATGCCACCTCTCTGCTGAGACCTCCCTGCATGTTGTGGCTGGGAAGTAGCTCTCCTACCCATAGGGCAATCACGCTCATAGTGGCCCTCCCTATGGCATCGGTTGCACCTCCGAAAGTTAGCCCTCTAGGGACATGAAGATAAGTAGTGTGGACCGCCACATCCATAGCATCTCACGTCACTCTGAGAGGAAGACTGATTCGGCTGAACAGAAGGCTGAGAAGATCCTCCTGAACTACGAGAAGAAGAAGAAGATCTGGAGTATGGTGTCTTCCTGGAACTGGACCCGCCTCTAGACATGGCTGGTCCCCCAACCCTCAGTGGCTGGGCCTGACAGCTTAGGTATCCCTTAACTTCTCTCTTTGTCTTCTCCATATCCCTAGCCATCTCTACTAGAGCTGGAAACTCCCTCAAACGATGTCCCCTCACTAAGAGTTTGATATCACCACGCAACCCATTTTCAAACTTGCGGCACTGCCATTCTTCATCCACTGTCACAGTGCTGAATCTGAGAAGGTGTTTGAAACGGTCAGTATACTCAGACACTGACATGTTTCCCTGTACTAGCTCCAAGAACTCTACTTCCTTAGCAAATCTCAGCGTATCAGGGAAGTATTCCTTATACCTCTTGAATAGGTCCTATGTGATAGGGGTTTTAGTTCCCTCTAATATCATCCGTGCACTGCTCCACCAGTGGCTCGCCTCTCCAGTCAAGAGATACTCAGTATAGGACAACCTGTTTTCATCAGGGCACCTCTTAGCATTGTAGACTCTCTACATATCACGAAGCCACTGATCGGCTTCATCTAGTGAGCATTTGCCATCAAACTTGGCAGGATGATGCTGCAAGAAATTCTCCAAACTCCATTCTTGAGTTGGAATAGCCGTAGAAGAAGAAGGACCGGTGGGAATCCTGCCACTGGTCATCACATCCAAAAACTGCCTTTGGGTGGCCTCAGCTGACACCTTAGCCTGTTCTGAAGCCACTCTAGCTGCTTCCAAGTTCTGTAGCGCCACAGTGTTTTGCTGTACTAATGCAGCATTTTGTTGTTGCATGGAGTTCATAAGTGACTCCATCATCCGCATCATCTCAGTCTGATCGGGTTGTGGGGGTGGAGGAGGAGGTCTAGGCGCCATATTCTGTTCAGAATCAGAGAGTAAAACCATTAGTCTTACTCAAGAATTTAGAATGCTTCCGTACAATTAAGGCACACAAGCACAGACAAGGGATGTACATAACCTACAGGTTCTCTAAGGATAAAAACTGCTCTGATACCATAAATGTAACATCCCAAAATATGTGTATAATTCATACCAAATGGAATGCAACATATTATAATAATAAAAAGCAGTTGAGAGTAGAAAATAACTGTATAAGTATAAATTACAGTCATCCAAAATAGAGGGGAAATTAAAACGATAAGTAATGAAAGTACAAAGGTCCAAGGTTTTGCAAAATATGATAAGTTAAAAAGAAATAAAACAACATGATCGCCTAAGCACTAGGGGCTGGATCTTCCTCGGTCTCCAATGCCTGCTCCAGAGGTACATCATCACCTACTGCTCACATCCAAAGGATTGGATGATCATCGCAAGGGAGGAAGCAAACACACACAACATACAAGTGCAAGGGTGAGCTAGTTTTCAAACAAACATCATCATCAAAGTAAAGTGATCTACCTTACCAAAAGCATGGATTTACATACAAGCATACANAAAAAAAAAGGTAGGACCATATTGAACAAAACCTCCCAAACTAGGGACCAAAAGCGGTATTAAGCCTAAATATTATTCATGCATAATTGAATTTTTTTTCATACCTATTCTCTTATAATATCTTTAATTTATAGGTTCAATAAAGTATCGGACTATTTAATTTTGCTTCTATATTTTAAAAATATTTATTAATTTTTAGTTATTAGAAAAATACTAAATAATAATATGATAATTTTTATTTTAATTAATAAATATAATTATTATGAAATTACAAATTAATCTACATTAACGTAAAACCTAGTGACTAAAAATTAAATTTGAACAAAATACATTTGAAATATTTTTTTAACTTGAATATTTGTCTTTTTATAACATTTTAAAAATAATTTTTAACTTGGTCAACTTTATTTCATTAATGTTACAAAATTAATAAATTTATTTTTAAGGAATGTGTAATATTTTATATGGTTCTTTCACTGCAAGAAAGAATCTAAAACAAATTTGAGTTTATTAATCTATTATCCATGATAAAAACTTCATTAGTAAAATAATTATTAATAAATTTTATCAATAGATTAATAAATCTATTGAAAATTATCAACAACAACGAATCCACTAGTAAATTGTGTTATGTAAATATCGATAGATTTTGACTGTTAGTAAAATTTTTTGATAAAATTCGCAATTGAGTCTCGTTCTTATTCCTTCTTTTCATTTTCTTTTTCTTTTTCTTTTCTCTTCTCATTTTCTTCCTCTCACTCCATCACCACCAATGTCTTCATGTTGGTTTTCTCCTCCTCTTTCTCATTTTCTTTTTTTCTCTCTTTCTCTTTTTCCTTCAACTTTAGTTGTCGTTGTCACTCTTCAACTTACGTTGTGCCTTCTTACTTACAATTTACAGATGAAAAAAAACATTATTTTATTTTATCAATGAATTTTATTGACATATTTTACCAATTAAATATATGTTGATAATATAAATTTTAATTTACTAACAAATGTTACCAACATATTTATTACGATGTTTTTGTCGTTTCTCCACTTATTCAGTCCTTTTTTTTAACTAACTATTTTCAACAATAATAATTTTCATATCTACTCTCATGTTGATGTGTTATGAGTACTCAAAATCATGAATTCTCTATCTATCATAATTACTTAGGATGGTTTAAGTTGAGATTGTAATAGTTTTGATGTTGTTTTGGATTATTTGTATTATATACACTCTCTAATAAGGTCATATTATATATTATTTTTTTAAGGACTGTAATATATATATATATATATATATATATATATATATATATATGTTTGTTATTTTATGCCGTTTGAAAAAAATTGATACATAGGTTTTGTTATAATAATCCCCACATTTATGTTTGGAAACATTTGAAGAATTTAGAGATATAAAATGAAATTAAAAAGAACATTTTGGTGTAAAATAAAAAGGAAAGGAAGAATAATTAATGTAATATGAAGAAAATAGACAATGATTTTAAGAAAAGTAATTGGTAAAAATAATAAAAATATGTCTTTGTTAGATCCACTTAATAATTTACTTTTGAAAATGAATGTAAATACATTTAAATTGGTTAAAATTCTTTATTTTGATAGTGTAATATTATATTATGTTGTGAGTTTGGCCTAGACAAGTATTTACCGAAATTTGTTTCTTTTTATTGTTTATTTATGTGATTTTTCTCCCTTATACCAGGATAAGGATGTATCTAATTGAATTTTGGACAATACTAGTGTGCTTTCTAAAAAAGTTGCAAAAATGTTTTACTCTTTTGACATGAAATATGTGGATTAGGGAAACTTGATTTGGTTGGATGAAGTGCCACGGGATGAAACTTTAGTTCTTTATAAATTGTTGTATGGTCATTTACCTATTGATTTAGAGGTTAAAAAGAAGAAGTGATTTTATGCTTCGGAGCATGCTCGGAAGAAGAGTTTTTGAAAACTTTGATATGAAAGTGATTCTTTTTTAGTTTATTGTAGTGTTTTGAATCAAGGAGTAGTTTCTATGATTCTTAAAGGAAGAAGACATTAGTGTTTACATTTCTGTATGCATATCTAGTTCAAAGTTTCTCATGAGTTAACTAATTTAACTTTCATTTATAAAAAATAATATAAGTAATTTAATGTTATACTTATATATATTTATTTAACTTTTTTTATAATAGATATGGTATGTCTCATTATCTTGAGTATGATGTGGTCCTTCATGCTTTGTATTTTTTTTTTTTATTTTTAATAAATTTTTGGTTTAATAGGTTTGGAGGTCCCTATATTTGGAGGTTTGTTTCAATTGGGTCCTCTAATTTTTGAAGTGATCAATTAGGTCCCTAATTTTGTCAATTTGAATCAATAAAAGCCTTTCTGTTAAATGCAGTTAATGCCGTGCAGTTTTTGAACATGTGGGTAGCATCATTTCAAGTGCATAGGTGGATTATAAAATGGTGAAATACCTAAATTAAAATGGTGTATTTGAAGGTGAAATCCCTAAATTAGAAGGGATTTCACCCTTTTATAATCCACCTATGCACTTGAAACGGTGCCACCCGGAAGTGTCAGCGTGCCATATGTTCAAAAACTTCAAGTTAACTGCATTTAACTTTTATTGATTCAAATTGACAAAATTAGGGACCTAATTGATCACTTTCAAAATTGGAGGACCCAATTGAAACAAACCCCCAAATATAGGGACCTGTGAACCTATTAAACCTAAATTTTTATGTGTGACAGATGATTGATAAACTTTGAAATGTTAACATAACATGATTTTGTTTAAAAAACGAATGTAAAAATATTTAAAATTTAATAAAATAAAATCTCTTTCAGTTCCATTTTAAAAATTGTTGAATACTCCAACTATACTGAAATCGAAGAAAAAAAAAACCAAATTGTAAAAACTTAAAACTTGAATTAAAAAACTTTCTTTTTCTTCTTTCAAAACTGAGTTATAATAATTTTAATTTTTTATAAAATTATTAACCTTTTTTTATTTAATTCAGTTTTGTTTTCAAATTTAAGTTTGAAAAAAAATCCAAAAATTTGTAACCACATCAAACGGGATTATAAAGTACTTTTTCCTCTCCTTTTTAGTTATGAATAAAACTGAATTATTTGAAGGAAATATATAATTTATTTGTTAAAATTAAACGAATTTAAATAGTATTCAAATTTAAAAACTATCATTAGGATGATGATATTAATGGTATAGCCAATAATTGCAAACATTGATTTTGTGTCTACAGTGTTCATTTTATATTTTCATTATTTCCATCATATAATAGAAACGTATGAGTGGTCATCATTGAAAATAAATTAAGAGACCAAAAAAATTTAAAATTATTTTAGACATTGACATAATATTATAATTTATAAATAAAATACAAATAAATAGTTTTTTCAGGACTTAAATCAAAGTTATATAATCCTACCAAGCATTATTGGAAGAAAAAGATTTTACGTGATAAAATAAATCATATATTGAAAACTGAAACAAATTTAAATCTAAATTTTTTATAGAAGACTAAAGTGAAAAAGAAATTTTTTGAAAAATGTCTTTGAAATCGTATTTATCTGTTACTTAACATACATATTATTTCTTAAATGTCAGTAAACTGTTAGAACAGAAAAAAAAATATAAAATATAATATGCAAAACCACAGAGAAAAAGAAAAAACTATAAATCATATGAATAACAACAACAATTTTAACCAATGTATCGAACAAGTGACAAACAAAAAGTCAAAGCAACAAGAACCCACGTAGAAGGAAAGAACATAATAATAACACAAATAAGAGAGAGGGAGAAAGAGCCTTCATTTTGTGTCACACTTCTCTTTCCCTTTGGTTTCGCTATCACAGCACCACCATTAACACCGACTTCAAGCACATTCTTAGATACCACCTTCAACCTTTGCCTTTTTCTTCCCTTTTGTTTTACCCTTCTCTGATAAGGATGCTCCAGTCAGAAATGATGATTTGAGATGCAGCGGAAGTTATGAACGTGTGAACCAGAGACAGCGTAGGAAGTGGCTTGGCTTTTGGCAGCCGTGGACAGAGTNCAGAAATGATGATTTGAGATGCAGCGGAAGTTATGAACGTGTGAACCAGAGACAGCGTAGGAAGTGGCTTGGCTTTTGGCAGCCGTGGACAGAGTGCAGCAATGATTTAGATGGTGGAAGTGAGCTGTGGTGGTGATGAAGCCTAGCTCAGACGGCCTTCCATTGGAAGGAAGCTAGATGGAGAATGGAAAGCTCAAATGAAGAAGTGACTTTTGGGAGAGTTTTTGGTGCTGGAATTGGCTTCAGCAAAGTGAAATCTCATATCATTCAAAAGTGATTTACAAGCTTAGCCTATGAGATTTTATAGATCAATCTCAAGGCCACACGTTTCAGATCTCATTCCAACTAATTAGCCATGTGCTAAATGTGTGTGGCTTCTAGAAAGCTTTATTAAACACATGTAAAATATGCTAGGTGCCTATGGAAAAGTAAACATTAATGCCACCCCTTTTATGATAGGCACACCCCTCTTTATGTAGAATTGTCCATTTTACCCTTCACCATGCTCTTGGGGTTGTTCTTTATTTGGTGGCCTTGGGCCCCGTGTATCATCCCCTCCCTCTTGGAAAGGATTTGTCCTCAAATCTGATGGTTCGCCTGAGGACTTATTTTTGTAGACTCCATAGAAGTTCCTCCTGGATCAAATATTAATCTGCAATAAGCATCCAACATATCTCTAATTAGTTTTATTTGACCCAATAAGATATATAAAGGAATATGTTTAGAAGAAGGTTTCCTAATTTTGAAATTTTCAAGTTTATGACTAAAAAGAAACCTTACTTCATTTGAAAATTTATTTTTGTCTTGAGTTAGTGATAACTTGGAAGATATCTCTAACTCAAGTCTTTGATTGCCATGTGTTAAAGAGTGCAACTTTTGAAAAGGTTTGATGGCAATTTCTTTGAAAAACAAATTAAAATGAGAAAACTCAAAGATAGATGGAGAAAAATTAAAGGATGGAAAACCTCCCCTTAATAGTCTTGGTTCTAAGAGGAGTGTAGGAGGAGGTGGTGCTTGCTCTTTTCTTAGTTCTTGTTCTTCTTCTTGCTTTATTGGCTCTTCTTCTTTGCTTCTCTCTTCTTTCTATCTCTCTTCTTGTCTCTTCTTCTTTTCTCTCTTGCTCTCTTTTCTCTCTTCTTTGCTCTTCTTCTTTTCTCTCTTGCTCTCTTCTCTCTATTCTCTCTTGTTCTCTTCTCTCTTTTTCTCTTCTTTCTCTTGATTCTTGCTCTTGTTTTTCTCTTTTTAATCTCTCATCTCTATATTTGCTTGTCTCTTCCCATAACCTCTTAAGATTTTCTANNAACNCACTTTCCCTANNNGAGAACCCACTTAGATTGTTAATGAATGACTGGCCTTCTTTAATAAGCTCTCTCATAAGTTCTAAGTTACTTTGAATATTGGGAGGCACAAACTCTCTTCGCAAACAAGCTTTCAATTCTTTCCAATTATGAATGGGAGATTTTCTTCCTATCCTAACATGGTATTGTCTTTCTTCCCACCACTCTTTTACATGACTCTCAAATCTAGAAGTGTAAAGACTAAGGATGTAAGANTCACAATCTCTAGAATAATAGGATTCAGATTTACTTCTACTAACCATGAAGAAATGCATGTCCTCAATTTCCCTTTCCCAAGCTAGGTATG
>NC_028351.1:24039177-24045045 GCF_000741045.1 Vigna radiata var. radiata | reverse complement strand
AATGGCCATTTACAAATACTTTTGCAAAACAAATGACTTGAAACAACAAGGAAGTGAGAAGGAAATGATGTGTGCAGCTTTGGTTGCTCTCAAAAGGTATTGAATCAATGGTGATTCACGCAATTCTCTCAGCTGCTGGTGTGAAACTCTTCTGCCGTGACAACCAGCACTTGCAGAACCAAAATCTGCTGCAATGAAATTATGCAGTCCGTACACAATCTTTGTTGTACCAGAAAACACCTTCAAATTGAACTTTACTTGCTCCAATCTTCTTCCTAGGATGCTACCAATGTTAAGGCACAGCCTGAACTAATTTCTGCACCAAAAGAGAGCTCAAACAAACCACCACAAGTCACTAAGGAAACCAGAAATTGATCCGGTTACTGCACAAAAACTGTCAAAGCAAATTGCACTACTGTACTTTTGTCAAACAACTTATGTGCAAATTGTTTTTAATCAATAAAAGCAAGCAATTAAAGGTTTCCAAAGAAAGGTGGCATGCAAAAGGAGCTTAAGAAAGGCTCTAGATTAGATTCAGAAAGGAAGAAAATCAAAACATGCTGCAACTACTCGAAATTCATTGATTTCACATAATTGGCAAAACTGTTTGATGAAAGGTCTCAAAGAAAACAGTGTTTATGGCACAAAAACTGGTTCTGGTGCAGTGATTTTTTTTCAAAATTGGATTGTACTGGTCCATATGATTTTTTCAAACTTATTTAATGATGATTTGAAGTATGTTTAACCAGTAATGACACCAAGCTTTTGCTACAATCCATATGCAACTGGTTATATGCACCAAAACAGATTCAGAGTTTTGTATTCAGCAGCTGATATGCCAAGAACATAAGCTGAACATGGCTGGTTTGAAAGGCCTTTTTTGTATAGGGATGTTTTGACACCTAATTTGATTAATGGAACAACTTTGTATGCATGTTTTGAAGGTGTCCAAACTGTCAAACAACAAGGAGAAAGACCACAGCCGAAAATCACTGGTCCACTTACTAAAATAAAACAATTTCAATGGTTGAAGATTGATTTTGCAGTTTTGATGTAAAAGTGACCAAATGAACAATATCTGCAAGTTTTAACTGACCAAAGACACTTGTTGGACCATTGAAAATGCACAGGAAATCATGAAATCTCAAAATCAGTGTATCAGTTGCCAATTATGCAAAAGAATGTATAAAACTGCAGCAGTTTGAAAAGAAAAATTTACTAAAACTGGTGGTTCAGATTTCGACTTATGCAGAGTTGCTATAAACCAAATTTGCTTTGCATAGCCAAGTTTAAATTGTCCAATCAAACTTGATAATACAAAATTTGAATGCAGAACCCAATATATGCAGATTTTGACTAGTTCAAACCGGTTATGCAGCAAAAACCATCAATTAACCAACCAAATTCAGTTTTCTATGGAATCAAAGTTGTACAAAGTTGTACAGATCAAACAAGTGATAGAAAGACAAAGGATCCTAATTCTAGATCTAACTTCAGAAATTGAGTTAGAAGAAAATTTTGGATCTAGAACAGCACAAAGAACACAGCACGGTCCATAGCTGAATCAATACACTTTCAAACCAGATTTACAAATCTATGATGCGTATTGATTCCAAGCATTTGAGACTCATTTAATATCATTAAACGAACTTGCTCATAGTTTGAAACATAAAAAATCTGAACAGAAACAGAAAATAGTAAATCAAACCAGAGGATTCTATTTTCTGCAGAATTTTCAACGTGAAACCATGTGCTTATGCTTTTGAAGCTCAAATGATCAAAGCTGACTTGCTGTCTTTGCTTTTTAGATCAACATATAGCTTAGCAAAGTCACTAGTCTCAATGAAAAATGGAAGAAAATGGGTTTGAACAGAATCAAAATAACATGACAGTATAACACAGCAAAATATTTTGCACATGACTGACAAAACTGGAAAAATGAAAAACGGAAGCTGGAAATGAAGAAAACTCATGATTGCACCGATTAAAATGTAAAAAAAACACGCTGGAGAACAAGTGAATGAACAATATAATCCACTCAAAATCAGATGTGCAATAGAAACTCAATAGAACAGTGAACATAGAAGTAAAGACAATGAGGAAAGTTCATGACAATGTGGATTTGAAAGAAAGGAAACTTAGCTGGAACAACCACAACACCGTGAGCAACCTAGGCTCTGAATACCACATGATAAGGATGCTCCAGCCAGAAATGATGATTTGAGATGCAGCGGAAGTTATGAACGTGTGAACCAGAGACAGCGTAGGAAGTGGCTTGGCTTTTGGCAGCCGTGGACAGAGTGCAGCAATGATTTAGATGGTGGAAGTGAGCTGTGGTGGTGNTGAAGCCTAGCTCAGACGGCCTTCCATTGGAAGGAAGCTAGATGGAGAATGGAAAGCTCAAATGAAGAAGTGACTTTTGGGAGAGTTTTNGGTGCTGGAATTGGCTTCAGCAAAGTGAAATCTCATATCATTCAAAAGTGATTTACAAGCTTAGCCTATGAGATTTTATAGATCAATCNCAAGGCCNCACGTTTNAGATCTCATTCCAACTAATTAGCCATGTGCTAAATGTGTGTGGCTTCTAGAAAGCTTTATTAAACACATGTAAAATATGCTAGGTGCCTATGGAAAAGTAAACACTAATGCCACCCCTTTTATGATAGGCACATCCCTCTTTATGTAGAATTGTCCATTTTACCCTTCACCATGCTCTTGGGGTTGTTCTTTATTTTGTGGCCTTGGGCCCCGTGTATCATTCTCTGTTTCACATAGTTATTAGATAAACAGAGAGAGAGAAAAGGCTGCCACGTCACACCATATAGCTTCTCCATCCAATCCAAAAGCAAAGTTTCCAATTTTTCTTCCCAACATAAATACACACATGCATTTAAACCCCATTGCGTTTAGATTCTGCTGCCTTTGGTTGGATTTTGTTTCATTTTTTGCCCAGAGGCTCTTTTGTGAAGATTTGATCTCATAGAGAGAGTGAGGGAGAGATGGGGAATTCATTTGGGTGCTCGGTGTCTGGTGAGAGGTTGGTGTCGGCGGCGAGAGACGGCGATTTGGTTGAGGCAAAGATGCTTCTAGAATGCAACCCTGGTCTTGCAAAGTACTCCACTTTTGGGGGTCTCAATTCGCCTCTTCATTTTGCAGCTTCTAAAGGCCATAATGAGGTTTCAATTTCAATTTTTCAACCACCCTTTTTTCGTTTTTCTCATTTTAATCTTTCGAAGTTTCTGTCTTTACTGTTTTCGTCGACCCCCTTTTGATTTTCTAAGCTTCTGTGTTTTTGCTTTTTGATTTTTAAATCTGGGTTTCTGTTAGATTGTGGCATTGCTGCTTGAAAATGGAGCTGATGTGAGTTCAAGAAATTATTGTGGGCAGGTACGGTTTCCGTTTTGGTGATTTTTTTTATTTTTAAATGTGTGCTTAACATGAAAGGTTGATTTTGGGGCTTGGATATTATTAGTCTTATGGGTATTGGCTTTGATTTGATGAATTTACTCTGTTTGATTGCAATGGTGTTATGAATTTAGGTGAACTTCGGTGTTGGAAGGTTATGTTCTGAAAGTTGTACAATTTTATTTGGATGTATGTTGCTTTTCTTTTTGATGCATGTGTATTGTGTACTGACTCAACATATGGTTCACTAAATGAGATTTTGGTTTGCTTTTATCCTTAATCTGAAGACGACATTGATGCAAGCTTGTAGATATGGTCATTGGGAAGTTGTACAAACTCTTCTGCTCTTCAGATGTAATATGAGTATGAGTACTTCCCTTATTTACTGTGCTCACGTGGGAGAAATTCAATCTCTTCACTGTTCTTTTTTCTCCCTCTTTCTGTCTTTTTTAGTTATATTTGAACTGTTGTATCATGTGGAGGCCATAGGACATAGGGTTGGTTGTTGAGAGTTGAAACTGTGTGTTAGATGGGAAGGGAATTATTGCTTTTCAAGTGTATTTTCTTGTTTACATTGTTAAAGTTTCTTTTCAAGAATAACTAGATTGTAGCCATTTTGACAATAGGTTATGAAAGCAGATTATCTCAGTGGGAGGACAGCTCTACACTTTGCAGCAATCAATGGACATGCAAGATGCATCAGACTTGTTGTTGCAGATTTTGTTCCAAGTGCTCCTTTTGAATCTTTACATGCTCGCATGGACGGAGAAATTGATGGATCAAATGTGAAAAACACACATGAACAAAGGTGTGCCTTTTCTTTTCATTATCTTATATTTAGAACGGTATTTTACCAGTGCAGTGAATTTCACATGTGATATTTTCACCATTGGTGACATGCTTGTATTAAAATGTTCTTATATTAATGTCACAATCTTATTAGCATTTATAGACATTTACCTATTATGTTGTATGGTGCACTATTTATGTGTTAGATAAGAATATTAGTCGTGAGAGCTATGATTAACTTTTTTACTTATCCCAACACAACCTGACCTTATATAGTTTGGTTCAGGTAACTGCTTCGGCTTGCATAATCATCAATCAAGAGTTTGCTAACCTAAATTAAACCAACTTGAAATGAACATCTCCACACAATATATTTCAAAATGAACACCATATATTTCAAAGTGCACAATATTTATTATTATTATTATTATTAGTATTATTATTTTATAGTACAACTCGATCATTAACATTAACCAACCCGATGGAGATGTTACATAATGTAAAGAAGTTTTTCTCTAATAACTTTGAAATGAACGAGGCATCTTATATGATAGGAATAGAAATATTCTGTGATAGATCACAAGTATTGTTAAGTTTGTCTCAAAAAGGCTATATTAACAAAGTGTTAGAAAGATTCAGAATGGAAAAATGCTCTCCTGGAATAGTTCCAATTCAAAAAGGGGACAAGGTTAGTCAAATCCAATGTCCCAAGAATAATTTAGAACGAAAGGCCACGGAGTCCATTCTTTATGTGTTAGTGGTTGGGAGTTAGATGTATGCTCAAACTTGTAGTCAGCCAATTATCAGTTGGAATGTTAAGCTGATATCAAAGTAATCCTGGAATGGATCAATGAAAAGTTGCAAAGAGAATTCTTATATACTTACAAGGTACCAAAGACTACATGTTCACCTAAAGAAGGTTAGATTATCTTGAAGTGATTGGCTACTCAGATTCAGACTATGTTAGATGTGTAGATTCAAGAAAATCCACATTTGGGCATGTTTGTCTATTGACTGGAGGAGCAATTTATTGGAAAAGTGAAAAACAATAAGTCAGCCAAGTCATTTAATTTTTTTTATCTACTTAATAAATAATTTGAAGAGCCTAAGCCATTTCCCCAAAGTATTATTTATCAACTTCACATTTCCACATGCATAAATAAAAACTGATAATGTATACTTATTTATGAGATAGAAAAACAGTGAAAAGTATGAAATCTCAGCGTCTCACACATTTAGCATATCTGGAATTGGCCAAAGTCCATCACAATGGAATGAATATTTCTTTGTTAGAAAAAATTATTTATCATTTTCACTAACTCGATTGTAGATATATGTGGAAAATAACACTGATTTATTATTCAAATCATTAAAAAATACATTCTGATATCCTCTATTTGTAATAATCTAATTGATGAGTGTCGCCGCCCAATCAAATTTGATGTGCATTTCAAAGTGCAGTATAGCTAGGAAGTGACTCCTAGGTCGTCTCTCAAGGACCAAATGTGGTTCGAGAATTAGGTCAGACACGCAGTGGGGGGTTTGTGAAATTGGTTTTGTTTGTGAATGCAACTGACGAAACTAAAAATAAAAATTAAACACATTCGAACATCATAAAAAGAGTTAAAGAGAGTAAAAATGCTAAACCCAATACTAGACTAAACAAATATCTAA
>NC_028351.1:24035270-24036957 GCF_000741045.1 Vigna radiata var. radiata | reverse complement strand
AAAGAAATGGGGAAAGCATAGGCTCAAAGGGGCTATCAAAGGATCAAACACAAGGTAGGCTCATCTGGCTAGACAGGCTCAACAACAAACTGCCTTTATCACTTTCAAACATGCATATCAATCAAGAATCATCAACAAGAGTCAAGCCCAGGCATATGTGCAAGCAATCAAGAGACATATCACACACAAGAAAGAATATCAAGTGGCTCAAATCTCACACAGGGTATTTCTGTCACAATCAATCACCCTCAAACATCATAATCATCTTTACAAGCAAAGAAAAGCAAGGAATCCAACAAATCAGAGTATCAATGAAGTGAAAGACAAGTCTACAACCTAAACCAAATCCAGAAATCAAGAGAAACATGCAAAACTGTACACAAGACACAACAAAAACTACCTAGAAAACAAAAAATTTAATGCATAAAACATAAACTAAGAAAGAAAAATCAGAGTCTCCCCCAATAGACCACACTTAAACTACACAGTGTCCTCAATGTGTCACAATCATAAGATCACAATCATAACAGTCCACAGATCAAGGACAAGGGCAATAAAAGTAAGGAAAGAGGGGAGAAGGGAAAAGGAAACTCCCCTGATCATGGTGGCAGTTGCCAATTTTGGACTTTCAGGGAGATCTCTTCCACCATCGAATTCAGCAAAGAAGTGTTGAGGAAGAACTGCTTCAGCCTCCAAATTTGATCAAGCAGGGAGATGTCCTCCACCGCTGGATCCAAGAAGTAGTGATTGTTGATGAGTGGGTTCAGCTGGTGCCTAATAATCTTCAAACTGTTGGCACCTTTGTCTTCCACCATGGGTGTATGTTGATCAAATTCTTGTGTACCTCCTGCAACATGGTTAGTGCAATGTGGTTCCACAGATATAACATGCAGAGGTATAACACCCAATCTCAGTGTAACAAGCTGACCCTCAGATATACCCTCAGAACATGAATCAAGTTCAGAAATAGAAACAATATCAATCACAGGTTCAGATTCATGTTCAGTGCATGGAGAACAAACATTCAGATGCGATAACACAAAGTGGTTCTCGTCATGCGAAGAGGGAGAATTAAAAGCATGCTCATCAACAATACAATCATCAACATACCCATCATAAACATAATCATCAACAACAGAATCTATCTCAGGTATGTTTACCTCCACTTCCCTGAAGATTGGTAGAGTGGTGGAAGGTGAAAGTGGTCTACCTATCTCAAAAGTGTTGCTCATATAAGCCTGGTCTTCCAATTCTTCATCAGTCTCCTCAGGTGCAAGAGTAGGGACATAGGAGTGTAGGACAGTAGATGGTGCAATAGTAGGCTCATGACTCTGCTCCTCATCCCCTATGCGGGTGACACTGACATCATCAGTAATCTGAACAGTCTGAATTGGAGGTCCCTCTAAAACACGAGACTGTTCCTCAATGGCCTGCCTGGCTATCTGCCTCCACAACTCATTCAATGTTGGCTTAGAAGAAGTAGAAGATTTGGAAGGTGGTCGGGCAGATGCCTCTTGCTGTTTCCGTTTCATCTGATTTTTCTGTTGTGGCTGCCTGTTATTGTAGATGTTGGTAGCATAAGCTTGAGGCCCATCATGAGATACAGGGTGCTCCGAAGAAGGACAAGCATCTGTATAGTGGTCACTAGAAGAACATAAAGCACACAACCGTGCAACAGATGCAGATG
>NC_028351.1:24027314-24033685 GCF_000741045.1 Vigna radiata var. radiata | reverse complement strand
TCCAGAAAATTGCCGAGAAGTGTGTCCTCCCTTCATCCAAAATCCAAAAACATGGTTCAAGCAAAGAAATTCTCTTCAAAAGAACGTTCCAGCAAGCAAACTCTTGAGAATGAGAGTGTGACGNCTGCAGGGTTCTAATCCCTAGGGCCAAGTGTCATCTCTTAAGGATGAGTGGGGTCCAACTCCTTTGCAAAACCCTAGGCCATGTGTCCTACTATTTGGGCCCATCATAAAATTTCCAAAATTGGCCCAAGATACAAAGAGTTTATCTAAAAATTCTAACTACTAAATTACAAAATAGCTAAAATTTAAAATGTCTAAAATGAGAGTCTTGAATTTATTTTGCCTCCTTCCCAATGCTCTAAATTGTGTTTCCAAAGTTTTCCCTGAAAATAATAATGCAAATAATTAGCTCAGAAAATTCAAATTAATTAAAATTAGAATTTCNGGTCAAATTAAGCATAATTAGGAAAAACGGGAAAATATCAGACAATTAAGCACAATTCCCTGATTAATTCTAGCACAATAAACTAAGTGAAATCAATAAAATATCGACTCATCACTAATTCTCCTAAAAAGGGAAATAAGGAAACTAGGAAATCTAGAGAAAATAAAATAAAATAAAAGATTATGTATCTATTTCCTCTAATTAGGAAGATTCTAAAGATATTATCTCATATTACAACAATATATTCACTGTAAAATTACCTGGCAATGTTGAGCACACTCATGAGAGGCAAGGACAAATAATTTGAAGAAGGAAATGTCAATATTGTGGCTTGAGAAGTGGGTGCCAGCAATGGTTCAAGCCAATGACGTCCCCACATCCTAACAACATCAAGTGGAAGCCATCTAGAGATTTAAATTCATATGATTAAATCATTTATGTTACAGGCTTGCAAAAGTTTGCACTGAAATCTCCATTTAAAGTAGCCTACCCATTGCAATTCAAAGCCATCCGACTGGCACCTCTTGTAACATTAACCAACCCGATGGAGAATGGGTGGTTTTGGTTTGAGTTGTGGTATAAAAATCAGAGAACCCAACCAGATTCAACCAATTGTTGTTTAATTGGTTTGGTTTTTTAATGGTTCAAACCCTAACCCAATTCAACCTGATTACACCCTCATGAGTTTTCTTATAGTTTTATTGATGTTAAAAATGTTTTAAGGCATGACTATCCTGCAAATAACATTATATATATATATCGTTATATAATTTGCTTATAATATTTGTATTAGACTACAAGTGATGGTACAAAATAAATCTTTAAAATTACTCCTAGAATCAATTAATTAATCCTTCTTCCTAAAAAAAAAATTATAGTAAGGAGTTGAATAATACTTTCTTTGAGAACTTTTTTAAAGAAACTATGGATAGACAATCTCTTACTATATTATCTATTAGTTTAGCGTTGGCCTACTCAAGTGTTGTCTTTTAGCTCAACTTGTTTTGAATGAAGTGCCTTTTTGTTTTGATCATTAATTATATAAATAATAACATCAAAATTAATATACATACTCAAATTTGGTTGTTTTATTAGATTTTTTTTTTTAATTAGTGAGTAAACTGTTGTGCCTATTAATTTTCTTACAACTTTAAAATGAATCTCTTCTACGTAGGGCTACTTCTATTTGTATTTCAAACCATTTCATCTTACACTTTCAAATTCCTTTTAAAATTTTAAAATTATCCTTTACAATACACCATTAGTGCACAGAGAGCTATTTATCATTGTATTAATAGATAAACTGCTGAATTCATTGAATACCAAAAATAGAGTTATAGCAATATCCAAAAATAGTAGAATTATTTTAAAATGTTTTCCACTCTTTTAGTAAATATCGCATATGTGCTACCTACTTTCTTAGTGTCAAACCACTCAATAATACATGCATATACCAGTATTATATACATTTTTCCCCTTTTCTTATTATTTAATAATTCTACTAAAATTCCTATGACATCACCAATTCCACAAAGAGAAAACACATAAGATTGTGAACACGCAAGTAATTACCAACCAAACTCGTTTCAATTCCTTTAAATAAAGCATGTTACCTAGCAAAAACACAAATTATAGTAGATTTTTTTTTATTGTAGGTGTGGAAAAAAAAGATAAATAAATTCATGACTATTCTTATTTAAGTTGTATGTGTCATTTTTTTGTCATAAAATTCATTAATGATGTGAACTCGTATCAATTTTTTTAACAATCCTTTATTCAAGGTAAATAATCAAATAATCAGCTAAAAATTCATTTTGTATCTTGTTTTTGAGTTTATTTTCACAATCTTTATATTGAAAAAGATATTTTAATTCTAGCAATTAAAACAAGTAAAGTTAACACCAATCAAATTAAATAATGAATCAAAAAATAAGTCAACCATTTTCTTATTTTCACCATTCCTTGACATAGCTTGTATTGGAAGATACAACTTTTTAGAATCAGACGGTTAATTCATCAAATTCGTAATGGTAGCTTTTATTGAAAGATACAACTTTTTTATTTAGTTAAATTATCAAAATAAAACTTTATTATCAATTCGCAAATTTTCTCCACATTAGAGAATGGTGAAAGCTGAACAAAAAACTGAAAAATTACA
Organism: Vigna radiata var. radiata; assembly: GCF_000741045.1. Lineage (NCBI taxonomy): Eukaryota > Viridiplantae > Streptophyta > Magnoliopsida > Fabales > Fabaceae > Vigna > Vigna radiata. The sequence continues at coordinate 24,031,079 of NC_028351.1, read as the reverse complement.
ACTTGCAAATCACTCAGAAATATGAAAACCATAATAACTTTTTGATAAAATAATTGTATTTGATTTCTCAAATAAGTTTTAACTTTTGTTTTAACATATATATATATATATATATATATATATATATATATATATATATATATATATATATATATATATATATATATATATATATATACACTAAACTGCATGCTATTATCAACATCACCATTAATGGCCCCATTAAGTAAGTGAGGAGGTCAATGATGTGAACGAAAATGCATAGAGAATTGAAAGAGTATTAGAATTTGGGTAGCGATATTTCAACAACCCAATTTTGACAACGGCTTTGACAACGCCAGTTGTCACTTTCTTATTGGCTGCATTTATTTGATTTTTTTTAATTCAAAAATGTGATTTGGATTGGTTTTACGAAAGTGCCCCTCTGTCCAGAAGAGATCGTTCTCAGTGCTAGGGTTTTTAGATTGAAATTTCACATTTTGTCTCCTTCGCACTCTCGTTCTCTCTGTTCGCCATCTTCCCTCCGTTCTTTGTCCAGAAGAGATCGTTCTCTGTCTCGTTCGTTCTCTTCCCTCCGTCTTCGATTTCTGTTGAGTGGCTGCCCTTTTGAGTTGGCATAGAGTTCGTTTGTGTGTGGATTTTGTTTGGTGTGGAGTTCGTGGAGTCCGTTAGGTTTTCTTGAAGTTTATGTTTGTTTCTTCGTTTTATTGTGGAATGGCTTCGACCCCTGACACTGGTTCTGGCAACAAGGTATGTATATCATTGGTTTCACGTATTGTTTGTGTATTTTGTTCGTTATGTGTAAGCTGTGTGGTTACGGGATGTGGGTTCTTTTGCGACTTAAAACGCTTTGTCATTCATTAACATCAATCCACTGCAAGTTGCGAACTTCAACATCAATCCACTGCAATCCAGAAAGTTGTGAACCGGAGTGTAGTTCTTACGAGTGCCCTTGAGAAATTGTGTGAGAGTTGTCCTTTGCTTAGGCGGTTAGTTTAGATGTAACCTCTTGCAGTGGCTATATTATTTACATCTACAGTCTTGCTAGTTAGTCCCGGTTAATGCAATGAATTTTTTTTTTATGAAATTACATTTCTAAATATTTTCTCTAAACCATTAATAGGAATAGTTGCAAAAGGCTTTACTGGATATCTCAAGGAATGGAAGGGTTACCTTTGCCTTCTGCCAAGATAAAAAATGGCCCATTCTAAACTTGTTCTTATTCTCAAAACTCATTTATTTCTCAGTTAAATTATCTATAATTCATGCAGAAGGATGTTGTGTGTACTGTTTTGAATTACATTAGAACAAGAATTCGCACTATTCTCCTTATAATTTTGTATTTTTATGGTTAAAACATAATAGAGTTTTTATGCTATAAGGAGTTGAATTTGCAGTGTTTTATGGGCTGCTTTAATTATATAATAGGTTGCTTTATTTGGTTACGTCCTTGAATATCTTCTTGATGCAGTTGGATAATACAAGAAATATGATTTGATTTTGTGATGCAGTTGTTTGTTCGACATTCAATGAAGACCAAGTTTATTCGTGGTTTGAATGAAATTTTGACTGACGAGCAGAAGGATATTATTTCACAAAGTCCATTTAAATGGTTTTTAGAACTAAATGATGACATTAAGCTTGGTAGGAATATACTGAGCGATTTATTACAAAGGTGGGATGATGAGAGGGGTGGGTTTTGTTTTGGAGATAAATATGTGGAATTAAAGGAATTAGATGTTACTTTAAGTTTAGGATTGGGTTTAGATGGTGAGCAGATTAACTTGAAAGAAAAAAGAGTTGGAAAAAGTGATTGTCGGAAGCACTTTGCAAAAGCTAACGGAAATTATGATTTGCAAGTTATATATGACTTTATATTGAAAAAACACAAAAAGTTGCCTTCATTAGATGTTTGTAGGCTATACATTTTGGTAGGAATTTCTAACATATTGTTACCCAATCGTACGAAAACAATATTCCCAATTTTGTTTGAAATAGTTGATAAAATAAATGATTTGGGTAGGTTTTGTTGGGATCGTATAGTATACCAATATCTACTTAGTAGTTTTAGCAAAGCTTGTACAGCTTGGAATGAAGGAAAAGGTGCAAGGACTGTGTATGTGGAAGGTTGTGTGTACGTGTTCCAGGTAAATCTTTAATTTGGACTTTTTGTACCCTTGAAATGTTTGAGTTGATAAATGTATAATGTTTTAGTCAGCGTTTTGTTTATACTAATTATGGTGTGTGTAATGTATTTCAGGTTTGGTTTTGTGATCGTTTTGTTCCTTCTAATAATTTAGTTAATAAAAACCCAAGAATTTTGCATTGGATTGATGTCAATGTAGGTGACAATTTCATAAAATCTGCTATGGAGACGAGTGTGGTATGTATTAAGTGGTTTTATTAACATATTTGATTTAATGATTTAATTTATACAATGATGGTTATGATGAATTTGCAGACGTTTGATGACTATGGTCTATCAATGAGAGAAATGAGCCAGCCATTTGTGAGAGCATCATTTAATGCAGCTGGAGAGGAAGTAAGGAAGAAAGCACATTCAAAGTCAGCAACCAATGAAAAACAGAAAAAAGATGTTGATGACGGTTTAGATGCTGTTCTAGAGGAACAAGAAGCTGAAATTAAAGCACTTGAAGAAGAATTGGCTGCATTGAAGACTGAGTTGGTTGAGGAGAAAAAAAAAATATTATGGTGTTTACAGCACCCCATGTAACCAAAATGAGAATTGCAACAACTATGGACGTGAGGGAGATGATTGCAACAATGAAACTGTTTTGAAGTATTACATGCGCCGAAAGCGGTTCAAAAGTGCTGTTTGTAAAACTCCGTACACTGGATACAGTCCAAAACTTTAATTATGGATAGTTTTATTAGTGCAGTATGTTGTATTACCTTAATTATGGATATTTGTATTTAAAACAGAGATTTGGTTTGTTAATAAATATAGTGGTTGTTAGCAAATATTTATTTGAATTATTATTGTAATATTAATTCCATTTGTTGATTGGTAGTGTTGCTTAATTTTCATCCTTAGTTGTTGTTAACAAATGTCCAGTTATGTCCAGTTCTGTACCAAAACTGCATGACTGCTACCCAGTTTTGGCTGAAGAACTCCCCACTGTGTGCTAGAGTGTGTTTTGTGTGCGTTTTGAACTACCTAACCAAGCTTGGCATGGTTGGAAGTGTGGAGAACAAGTAGTTTAAAGTTAGCTCATTGTTCTTTTTATTGTAATATCTCTGAAATGCAAAAGTGTGATTTTGTACCAAAACTCCATCACTGCTACCCAGTCTTGGCTGAAGAACTCCCTACTGTGTGCTGGAGTGTGTTTTGTGTGCGTTTTGAAGTCCCTAACCAAGTTTGGAATGGTTGAAAGTGTGGAGAATAAGTAATTTCAAGTTAGCTCATTGTTTTTTTTATTCTAATATCTGTGAAATGCAAAAGTGTGATTTTGTACCAAAACTCCATGACTGCTACCCAGTCTTGGCTGAAGAACTCCCCACTGTGTGCTGGAGTGTTTTGTGTGCGCTTTGAACTGCCTAACCAAGTTTGGCATGGTTGAAAGTGTGGAGAACAAGTAATTTCAAGTTAGCTCATTGTTTTTTTTATTCTAATATCTTTGAAATGCAAAAGTGTGCTTTTGTACCAAAACTCCATGACTGCTACCCAGTCTTGGCTGAAGAACTCCCCATTGTGTGCTGGAGTGTGTTTTGTGTGCGTTTTGAACTGCCTAACCAAGCTTGGCA
>NC_028351.1:24021019-24026949 GCF_000741045.1 Vigna radiata var. radiata | reverse complement strand
CCATGACTGCTACCCAGTCTTGGCTGAAGAACTCCCCATTGTGTGCTGGAGTGTGTTTTGTGTGCGTTTTGAACTGCCTAACCAAGCTTGGCATGACTAGAAGTGTGGAGAACAAGTAATTTCAAGTTAGCTCATTGTTTTCTTTATTCTAATATCTTTGAAATTCAAAAGTGTGCTTTTGTACCAAAACTCCATTACTGCTACCCAGTCTTGGCTGAAGAACTCCCCATTGTGTGCTGGAGTGTGTTTTGTGTGCGTTTTGAAGTCCCTAACCAAGTTTGGCATGGTTGGAAGTGTGGAGAACAAGTAATTTCAAGTTAGCTCATTGTTTTTTTTATTGTAATATCTTTGAAATGCAAAAGTGTGATTTTTTACCAAAACTCCATCACTGCTACCCAGTCTTGGCTGAAGAACTCTCCACTGTGTGCTGGAATGTGTTTTGAACTGCCTAACCAAGTTTGACATGGTTGAAAGTGTGGAGAACAAGTAGTTTCAAGTTAGCTCAATGTTCTTTTTATTTTAATGTCTTTGAAATGCAAAAGTGTGCTTTTGTACCAAAACTCCATCACTGCTACCCAGTCTTAGGCATGGTAAAAGGTGTGCATAACAAGTACTTTCAACATAGGGCAGTGCACTGTTGATGGTAATAGGTTAGAATTGCAAAAATGGAAAGCAAAAATGGAATGTTGTACCAAAAGTCCATCACTGCTACCTGGTCTGGGCTGAAGAACTCCCCACTGTGTGTAGGAGTTTTGAGTGCGTTTTGAACTGCGTAACCAATTTGGGCATGGTTGAAGGTGTGAAGAACAAGTAGTTTGAAGTTAGGTGAGTGCTGTTTTGATGCTAATAGGTTAGAAATGCAAAAATGAGAATTGGTACCAAAAGTCCATCACTGCTACCCGGTCTGGGCTGCAGAACTCCCCACTTTATGCAGGAATCTGTTTTGAGTGCGTTTTGAACTGTTTTGGAATGATAACATAAGACTAAACAATGAAATGTTAACTAAGAAGGGGGCTGTCGATCAAATTAAAATTCCCAAGAAATCAGACCTGTACATTAAATACATCAAAATATACAACAGTACCAGACCAATATAATGTAATAATCACATATATCAACATTGTGTATCATCAAAATTGTTATGAACAGTAGATAACAAGGACATAAATCCCATTGAGGGTACTTGGGATAGTTGGGAGGCTTGGGATAATTGGGAGGGTTGATTCATTTGTATTGAATATTCCACAGCTTCTTGGATATCTGAAACAGTGGATGTTGTCGTTTCCTGTGTGCAGTAACAGAACACAGATTAGAAAAATGTAACAAAAGTAATTAATATTTATAGTAAAAGAATAAGTCAACAACTAACATTTGGTTTAACAATCGTTGTAGCTGAATTTTTCCTTGACGCCGTCTTCCTTTTTTTAGTTCTAATTTCAACTGTTGACTTCAATCTATTAGTTCTCGGTCGTCCTTTTCGCTTGACCGCAACGGGACTGCGAACAAGTACATCACTAGGACCGCACGTATTGTACGATGGAGTGTCGGCTACGGGAGTCTCATACCTCAGTTCTCCTCCCTCATTTATGATTTTATTTTTCAGTGAGGAAGACAAACCAAATTTTTTGGCAAGACACTTTAATTCTTTTTCCAAGTCAGCTGAAGCACATTCAGATTCACATGCAGCCTCAGGTATATCATAGAATCGCTTACACAACGACTGATATCTTTGCATCTTGGGTTCCTGCTGTATAGAACTGTAAGCTGCTCTAATAACTGTGTGCTTCCTTCGGATGTTTTTGCTCCAACGTCTAAGAACATATTTGGAGGGGACTTTATGTACATCTTGCTGACCGAGAACCAATAGGGAATGACGACAAAAGATGCCTCTAAACTCAAACAGTAGGCACGAGAAACTTGTATCGTGTGTAAGAGGGTCAAATTCAACATGGTAATATTTGTAGAACATTTTCCATCTGACATGCATTCTTCTTTTATAGTGTACTTAATATAATTACCGTCCATGACAGTGTCTTTGATGAAGCAGTTCATCCTAGACCGAAACTCCATTTGTACTTCCTCAAATTTTGCATGTGTGTACTCATCTTGAAACTGTCTCTCAATTGGTGATTGAGACCCACATGCAACCGTGGTATTCAAAGAGGAGAAGTCGACTTCTATTTCTTTTTGTGCTTTGAATTTAAGAGCATTATCGTACTGAATGACAAACTCGTGAAGTGTGGTACTAGAATTAATAAATCCATCAAAGAAAGCATTCATACCCTCACTTCTTTGAGTTGTAGACATACCGGCCCAAAAGTGATTCTTCAAATAACAAGGGACCCATTTTTCTCTGTCTTCATATAGATTGCAAAGCCATTCATTATTTTCTAAGCCATGTTTAGAAAGTAGTTTTTCCCAACCAATTTCAAAGTTCACTGTACTACTGTAGTCATAGACAAACACTTTGATATCACTTTTGATACCAACATAATTTTTATATCCTTGAAATTTTTCAGGTATCTTTTTCATTATGTGCCACAAACACCATTTGTGCTTTGTTTTCGGGAAGACCTCTTGAATTGCATTTGCCATGGCCTTACATTGATCTGTTACAATACTGTCAGGCGCGTTGTTTTCCATGCATCTTAGCCAACATTCGAATAACCAAACAAAGGATGATGTGTCCTCAAATGAGAGCAATCCGCAACCAAGTAGAATGGATTGTCCATGATGGTTAACGCCTACAAATGGAGCAAAAGACATGTCGTACTTGTTTGTTAAGTACGTTGTATCAAAAGAAACGACATCACCAAATTCCTGACATGCAGCTCGGCTTCGAGCATCTGCCCAAAATACACTAGTAATTCTATTACATTCATCCATTTCTATGTCATAGAAAAAATCATTATTGAGGTCTCTCATTTTTGAAAAGTGACGTAACAACGCTTGACCGTCACTCTCCTTACACAGCGACCTTCTTTGTTGATCGATAAAGTTCCTAACATCTCGCTCCATAAATTGCATATTTTCGTATCCACCAGCTTCACCAACTATGGTAAGATAACTTTTATTAATGCGCACACCCGCAATATCATTCACTTCCAATGTGTGCTTTGCATGCATTTTCAACTTTCTATTTCCACGGATTAGATTGGAGGTTTGTGGACAAAGGTCATGACTGTGTTGTAGAGCTACTTTCCTTACAAACCATTTTTCATCTTTACGGGAAATTGTTATTCCAGCAGGGCATTGATTATACTGAGTTGGCAGAGTTTTCACTTCTGGACGAATGCTAGAAACATATTTACCTTCCCTTGAACAAACCAATCTCAAATAGTAGACTTCGTTATTCTTGTCTTTTTTGGAAGTTCTAGTTCGCACACCAAAACCACTTCTTTTTCCATAGTCTGAGTAAAATGTCTTTGCTTCTTCCATTGTGTCAAAACACATGTCCAAGCTGGGAACCAAGTCCAAACAACTATCATCAGCTGTATTAAATTCGTCATTTCCTTCCTCAGCCACATGGACGTTTTCTGGACCAGTGTCCATCTCAATATTGTTTTACCTGGAAATATTGCATAATAGCAAAAAAAAAAACAAAACGGGAAACAAATATGAAAAACAAATTCAGAAATTACTATATATCTAACAACCTATAACACATGGTAGTAACAGGAGAAAAACAAAAAGGACCGAACAAAGAAATAATAAATGAAAGTTAGAAGTGGGTGAAGGTAACCTCAAAGGCCTTCAATGGATTTACTTCGACTTTAATGAAGTTGGTATGCTTCTCACCAACGATCAAACAGTGCCAACAACCAAGCAATGCTTTTAATCTCTTCTTTAATGAAGATGAAAGATGAAAGAAAGAGCAATGACAGTGCTCATCCAAGTAGACGAAGTCGAAGTAATGGTTTCCCTTAAAGTTCATTTCTTTATCATGGAACCAATTAATGCAAAGAACTTGCACCAGACGAAACTAACACGCTACGGGTTACTTTGTTTAAGAAATGATCATTTAATGCTTGTCATCATTTTGGTGCAAATGTGTCAAGACGGAGTGGAAAAGGCATTGTACTTTTGATTGACTAATTTAATGCATGTAATAAAGGTTACGTAAATAAAGGGACATTGGGAAAAAGTAAGTCAGATTTCCCCCAAAATGGTGCATCCTACATTAAATATATGAAAAAGGTGAAGAAAAAAAATACTAAATAAGTATAACAATTAATATTTAAATGATTCATTAGTCATATCACTAATAAATGAAATTAAATGTAATTTTTCAAGAAAAAGTTATGTACGTAAACCAATTTTTTTCCTCTACATATATGAACAAAGTCTGTACCGCATGTAGTCACTCTCACTTTCATTGCATTCAACCAGCTCCATGTAAAGTGTATTTCAAACACAGTTATATTCTCTTGCTTAATATGTTTATTAACATGATTTTTTTTTTCAGCTACAAATACTATGGATGCTTGGGAAGGTCTTGAAATTGAGGAGGACGTCCTTGAATCATTCTTGAAGAAATGTGATAGCTCATCATCATTGATTCCTGGTCCGGCTGGGAACTTCCAGGCAGCTATTCTGAATAGGATAAGTGATGATCCCCGTACCACCCAACAATTTGCTGAGGAAGTTGCTAAGGCAACGTATGAAAGAGATTTTAATTCTAATGCATGGAAATGGGTTGAGATGTACATCAAACACCATGGTCAGTAATTCTATAAACTTTGTGATTGTAATTCTTTTTTTCAATGTTAATAAAATTATGAGTAAAATGCAGATATTGCCAAAGATGGAGATATTAATAACGTCACTCACCTAGCTACAGGAAAATCAGTGTCAACCCTTCACCTTGTTGTTTGTATTGTTAAGGAGTGTATCCCGAATGGACTAGGTGATATGAAACTGACTCTCACGGTAATAATTAACCATAACATACAGTTTGCTTCTTTAAGTTATTGTAATGTGAAATTTACTGTGACCAGGATCCTACTGCGACTATGAAGGCCTCCTTACATAAGAAAGTTCTTCAAGATCCAAATTTTGGTCCACATATCGGTGTTGGTTCTGTTATGATACTTAACCTTGTAATCCATCTTATTCGAACTTATATTTATATTGGATAACTTTAGGCATTGTTTCTCATTATTTGATTCATTCCATTTAGGTACATATGTTCAGTGCATTTCCACCAAACTATTACGTTAACATAGTGTTTCGAAATGTAATCAAAGTCTTTGTCGCTGACATATGTCTCCCCACAAAGGAACTCGTGATGGAGACACCCAAACCAGTCATTCGACCCCTTGTACTAGAAGAACCAAATATGGCAGAAATTATGAGAAAATTGAGAAATCCACATATTCAACCATCAACATCAAAAGTAGTAGAGAAGAACAAGGGAGAACACTCTAAAGACTCTAACGCAATGTAATAATAATTTCTACTTTTGTTATTCGTGGTTGACTTTTTTTTGCAGGTGAATTTTACGCGCTAACGGATTACTGTATCAGTGATTACTAGAACTAAAATTTTATTTTGGATGACTGTAATTTTTATCGGCATGGCTTTTTTAATGTTTATGATGACTATTGTAATTTCTTTTCCTATGGTTTTGTGCTATTAATATAATTTCTATCATATGGGGAGCAGTGATGGACTTTTTGTACAAATTTCTTTTCAGCACCATTGCGCGAAACCATTAACACACACTCCTGAACACTGTGGACTTTTGGTACCAAAATCCAATTTTTCCATTTCTAAACTATTACCATAAAAAGAACAATAAGCTAAGTGGAAATTACTTGTTCTGCACACAGTCCTGCACAAACTGGGGAGTTCTTCAGTATAATCTGGGGAGTTCTAGTCAACATTTGGTACAAACTGTGAATTTTCATGTCCATGGTAAATGAACATCT
>NC_028351.1:23981753-24020711 GCF_000741045.1 Vigna radiata var. radiata | reverse complement strand
CTTGGTCTTCCACCAACAAACGACTCATCACCTAACATTGGAAATGCTTCCTTTCCAAAACTTCATACAGGGTTAACCACTTCAAAACTAACTGAAAACAAAGTCCTACACAGACTGGGGAGTTGTTCAGTATAATCTGGGGAGTTCTAGTCAACATTTGGTACAAACTGTGAATTTTCATGTCCATGGTAAATGAACATCCCCCTAATATGGGGATCACCTGCACTTGGTCTTCCACCAACTCACGACTCATCCACCCTCTTTCCACCATATTTCACAAACTTCACAGCATAAAAAATAAACCAAATCATCAGTTAACAATAAATCTGACTAACTCAACTTCAAAAGCTCCATTGGGAGCTATTCTTCCAAAACATGGGAGTACAGGGAAAGCTTCAGTACAAAATCTTGTTTCTCATTTCTACAGACTGTAATCCATTCACACAAACATACATGGAAACATTTTTTTTATTCAAACAGAAATTCCACCAGTTCATTAACATCCAATTCAGTATACAGGGAAAATAATTGTCTAAATTTTGAACAATATTTATTACAATTGACATAAGCTGTATACATTCAAAATAACTTCTGACTACAAAATTCATTTACAATTTCCCACAATTGTCATCAATGACTGTTGTTTTCAAACTAATTTGCAATGAAAACCCAAACAACAGTTCATTCCTATTGCTAAATCAATCCAAAGTCGTGAAGCGTTTCAATTCTTCTGACGTTGTCCTCATCCATTATCCAAGCCCATATAAACTTCTTCCTAAAACCCTGCAACTCCTCCTGAAATGAACAATTTGTTATTTAAATACAATGTCATCACAAACATAATGACATATATACCAATTCATTATTTACCCTACATTTGTGTAGTCAGGCATGTTGTTGCCATCAAATTTCTCCTCTCCATCCCATATTTCAATAGCCTTCATCATGATTACACCACAATCATAACTGTTACAATTCAATCAAAACCACGCATTACTTTTATTAATAGAAACAACAATATTTCAACTAATATACCAATACTTGAACAAATGAGTAATGTAATATATATTTACGTGTTTGGTTGCACTGGGATTTTAGCTCGTTGAACCAATAAAGGACACTTCGCATCTTCATTACTATTCATCAACAGACCCCAAAGGCGTTGAATCTTTACAGCCTGTATTATACAAAAATATGCACATCTCAAATAAATATAAGCACATTTTTAGCACCCAGAAACAATAAAATCTGCAAACTTCAAAAACTTACAACGCTTCTATCAATCCAACAACGTCCTCTTATACTATTCTGCAGTGAGTCAATGACGAAGAACTCAAAGCTGCTGACCTTAAGAGCATAACACCACCAATGCTCACTGCTAATAACAGGGATGAATACCTACAAAATGATTCAACTATTTCAAACTAGTAACAACCACATACATAAACTACTTTTTTCCTTTTTCAAAGTTCACTTTACTCACCCAATCAGCATTCAATAGGTCTTGCAGCTGTACGAGATCATTCGGGAAATATGTTTGGTAATCCTGAAGTTGCCATACACGTTGATTTTTTGGTTTTCTCTTATAGTCGATCAGTATGTGTGACTTGGATAAAAAAAAAAATCATAAATAAACAGCCATGTCAATATGTCCAGTTATACCATCCAAAGAAATTAGCAAAGTACACGAATTTACCACAAAATTTGGACTGAATACCATCCTCTTTATGACTCCAGAGGATCTTTTCTCAAAATACATAAATATTGTTGCTGCACACATTACCGTCTACAAAACAGTAAACAACTTTAACATCATCTTGTTTACATTTCAAAATTGAATTAAAACATTAATTTGAATCAAGAGCATAATTACCATGTTGTCAACATATTGACGAGGCCCTAACGTGTTACAATCAGTGGTTGTCAACAATTGACCAATTATTTCGGACACATACCTGAAATATCAAGAATATAAAATTAGGTACTATTATCATGCATCAGTCATAACATGAACAACTTATTGTTATCTTACCTCATTTCAATGTCTCTTCGCGTCACTGTGTTGTACAACATATCCAAATCAACGCTTGTTCTTGGATCACCATTATAGCTTCGCAAAGGGACTACTACCTTCGGTTCAACTTGACCACCTTCATCATGATCACCTATGTCAATCAAAGGAGATGGATGACCTGAAGCTTTTTCATCATCATCACCTATGTCATCTGCACCTTCTTCATGTGAATGAGCAGAAGCTTCTTCATCTGCATTAGTTCCAAGTTCTTCATGTGCCTCACAACCTTCATGTGCAGGTCCTTCATTTGCAGCCCCTTCATGACCTTCACCTGGACATTCCTCATCAACATGTGTTTTAGAACCAGCTACTTCAGCTGCAGCTCCTCCATTTGCATGTCCTTCATTTGCAAGTCCTTCATCTGTACCTCCTTCAGTTGCAGAAAATACCTTTGCAGGTCCTTCATATGCAACTCCTTCATCTACAACTGCTTCCTTTGCTTCACCTGCAGTTGCATCATCAGCTGCTTCATTTGCTTCACCAAAACCTTCATCAGCAGCTTCACCTGAAAGTTCTGCAAGTGCACAATCTTCATCTGCTATTAAACACACAGGTCATTCAGGTTTTGGTTCAAACCAGGGAACTATGTATAAATTACAGAATAAATGGGAACAAAAAATAAATAAACATTGAATGACAAGTCAATAACTTAGAGGGAAAATATACTAAAAGAAAAATTGTTCTAAAAGGAAAAGGGCAAAAGAACCAGGTGTTAAGTGTTTCGCCTGGAACTTGTTGAGGTACAAAATCTTCCTTAACCTCACAATCAACCCCTTGGTTATCAACATATCCAAAGCTTCTCAACTTTCTAAGATCCTGCAGCTCCTTCCTCACAACAGCTATTTCATTCCTTATAGTTCTTATCCTCTGGTTATTTATTCTGATTTTGTCCACAGCTGCTAACTTGGAACCCTTGAAACTTCCATCTCCTTCCTTTTCAAGTGCTTCTCCTTCAGGGCTGCTACCTTCGGCCCTTCCAACCACATCCAAATTTAATGCTGCACGGATAATTGGATTTATACGATCTTCCGATGAAAGGTGCCAATCAAAATGTACCTATAACATCAAAAAACAGTTACATCAAGCAAATCACTACTCCATACATAACAAAATTAACAGAAACATGTCCAAAAAATTACTGACCTTGCCTTTCTTTAACAAAGCATCAATTTGTTCAATGTTATAATCGAACGAATGAAATCGCAAAATGCGCGGGAATACCCTGTGAGAAGAATGGGCATATAAACCAAGGCGTTCATACGCCCATAGCTACATTCAAAGTATTCATACCATTAGATAAAGTTCTAACCATAAACTTTTTTTAATAAAACAAGTAACTGAAATTTACTCATACCTGTAAAACAACCGCACACCCACTTATGCTCAAAGAATCTTCTATGTTTCTGGTAAGTATTTTCTTACTACATCTATTAAGACTATTTACAATGTATGTATGGAAGGAACTAGTCCAGTCATAATTACACAAATTATCTAACTCATCTAGAACTAAACAAGGCATGTTAGAAACATGCTTTGTCTTCCTAGGAAAAAAGAAAACCACTAAACAAATTAATATGTACAANCGACAAACATCATCCACATCAACATCATCATTAGCTACAAGCACATTAAACACCTTCAATAGCTCTTTCAATGATGTTTTTCTACAATTAGACAAATGTTCACCTACTTTACCCACAATTGAATCATCTAAAGGTACCTCCAGTCCACCCACCCCAAACCCTAAACTCATCACCACATCCTGCACATGAAAAGGAACCAAATGCTGCCTAACTCTAAAGGATTGATGGTGGGGAATCCATCTACGGACCAGGAGTTTCAACAAGTTAAGGTTCAGCTCTATAAAATCATGAATTCCCAAACAAATCTTAAATGGAGTTCTGAAAATGCGGTTTTTATGTGTCAATTTCAGTAACGAGTTCATTTGGATAATATATGAGGCATCCATCCAAGCCCTCATGCGCCACTGTTCAACATTTCAAATTTACCACAATCAATTCATAAATCAATGCTCAAAAACAACTAACAAAGCACAAAAATTCAAATTCTACTTACATTGCTTTTGCATGGTACCATTTTCAGTTGTACCGTCAATGAAATCTTAACCTATCATACATTACGAAAGGAGATAATATTAAGTTCAATGCACCTCATAAAAATAAAAGTTTAAGTCTTACATATTATAGCACAAACTGAATAATTAAGCCTAAGTATGCATCTAATCTCTATTCACTGTTTTATCCAAAAACAATGGATGAATGTAATTGGTCCAAAAAGCAGTGGAAATCAAAGTCTCTAAAAGGTTTCCAATTTAACATTTACCAATGCTCAAACCAAAAAATGCAAAGGAAGAATTCACCATGGAAGCCCTTTGTTGCAGATTTCACATATGAACCTGTTTGTGGCCATTAATGTGTTTGGTGATAAAGCTATTACTTCAGCACTTGGATCTGCACACACGTCAGTGCCAAAATGCTAATTAAACTATATATATGTACAAGTCTATATGCAGACATATCTATCTTTCTCTTAATAGTAGCTTAATGTGCAATTATATGTGCACTCAAAGCAAGATAATGATAATTATTATTCCAAGTTGTTTCAATGGATATTTAATTATGGGTGAAGAAAGAGACAAAAAACTACCAAGTCATGAGGTATAATTTGTAATAATAATGGAGTTGAAGCAGAAGAATGCAACATCTGATTCTTGGTTCACACGAAGATGAGAACAACGGAAAGAGAAAGATAGAATATATATAATTTAAACTAAAGCAACAAAACTCCAAGAACTCTCTCTCCTTGTCTCTTCCACACCCTTTCATTATTTTTTTGACGCATCCATATACAGAAAAAAAACAAACACATAAGAATACTCACACACAAACACATGGACAACAAGAGTTATTTGAGATATAAAAGCATGTATATATGTTCCTTTTATGTTTAAATTGTTGTGAAACAAAAAAACAAACGAAACAAGTAGTCAAACAAAGTCAACAGTGAACAACAATGATTGTAAAGCCCTTCAAGGCAATAATTAAGTTAGTTTCTTCCACTACTAATTACTCCCCAATAATTATTCATTTGGGTTATCAAAATTTGCCTTAAAACATACCCAAATCCTAGTCGCAGTTTCAAAGAAGGTCACTTCTAACAAATCAAGGCCTTATCTTAATTTCATGCTCCTTATCTATTCATATCTTAATAAAGCATGTCATCGTCCAGAAATTTGATGTTCACCTTTTGTGGGATATCATTTTCTTAATTTCATTGTATAAAAGCCCTTTTTTAGTAAAATGTAGTTTTTTTCCATGCCCTTCCTCAAAAGAAACTACCTTTATCACAATTTCCGCCACCCAAACAAACCCAAAGGAAGAATTCACCACAACATTCAATCAAACTAACGAACACAGAAGGGGATAAACAAAAACCACTCAAACCCATCAAAGAAAAAGTACAAACAGTAACATTTGGTTAAATATAAGTGATTGACTCCTCTAAATACAAAATTTCTACACACAATATCATGCTTCAGAGAACAAATTTCTTAAAAGGGAACACTGTGCACACCTTTGCCCTAGACTTCGCTTCAATCCACCTTCAACTTGTAACCTTTCAGAGTTTTGAACTTTCAGGGATTTGAACCACCGTTCACAACACCTAAACGAAAAAGAAACACACAATAAAGGCAATGAATCAAACAACTCAACGAACAAAAAAGACAACGAAAACACCTCTCCGTTCGAAACGTCTCCGTTCGACGGTTGCCGAAAAGTCAAACTTCGCCCAAGAGAATGCTTTCGATTTTTCAGAGACGAAAAAGGGTTGCGTTTTTCAGAGACTTGGGTTTTTGCTTCATTTGAGAGATGAGAGACTTGGGTTTTTCAAAGAGGAAACCAAATTCTGAGGAGAGCGTGAACACTATACCCCCATTTCCAGATTTCCAAAATGCCTTTACTAATACAATTAGACACGTTTTAAAAATTCAATGCACCAGCCAATGTGACAACGCCACCCGACGTTGTCAAAAACGTTGTCAACTATCATTGTCTAAATAACGTTTTCCATAGTTTTAATGTCAATACAAAGTTGTCATTTTTATCTTTTTTTTTTCTTTCTCTTCTATCTTTTTCTAATTACACCACGTTAATTAAATTGTCTTATTTAAATTAAAATTTTAAAGAGTTTTGAATTATTCTATCCAAATTTTCTTTATTCAAGCACAATATTAAGAAATTAATTTCTCTAAAAAAGAACGTAATAACGTGTTAAGTGAGAAATAATGTTAAATGTATCTAGATTTTTGTTTTCTTTTATTTTCCTTCAAGAAAAATTAACATGAATATAATTTAGTCAATATACTTTTGTACATGTATGAAAAAAAAAACTCTCCTATTAATATAATAATAGTTATACAAAAGACAACTCAACTTGACCCTCAAAGATTGAAAACATCATTCTCATCAATCAAAGTTATCTCACTACCATAGATTTTTCTAATGATAACAACTATAGATACTTGTAATGACTTTTTTTTTCTAAATTAAAGGTATCAAGTTATCACTAAAAGAACTACATTAACAATTAAAAAAGTAAAATACTTAATATAATGATATTTCATTCTTGAAGTGAAAATATAATAGAAAAATGCATGGTTTGATTGATTTGCATCCTTCCACACGAGACAATAACAATGGAAACCTAAACATTTGACAACACCCTTCTCCTATAGCTATGATATATAATCAATCACTTTATATATACTCTTAATTAAGATGGTAGTTTCTCAATGGCTTTAAATGCAATTCCACTAAGCAATAACATGTCTTTGTCATGAGCTGCAATAGAAGGATTTGTCTTTGCTGCATTCAATGCCCTTTCACAAGTTGAAGGTCCATCACTGGCAACTCCAGCATCATAACTTGCTGTTAGATCATCCTCACCCAATTCACCCAAAGCACTTTTGAATGATCCAATGACTCCATCATAGAGGGTAGTTGCACATTGTTTAAGGTCTGGTGAAGGCTCTGTTTTCATCAAATCTTTTAGGAATTTTTGGGTTTCTATGCCCTTTTTTAGGGCTAGCTTAAGGATGAGTTTTGTAAGCTCAGTGTTATCTTTAGCAGCAGCGATTTTAGGATCTTCCTTGAGAAGTTCAAGGCACCTTGCCTCGTTCTCCTTGGTTTCCTTGCATAAAGCTTCATGCAAGGTTAGTCCTAATGTTGGCAAAGGAGCATGAGAAACTATGATTAAGGAAAGAGAGAACAATACGATGGAAAAGGTTGAAAAATTCATTGTATTGTTATGGAGAAGAAAGTTAACTAATAAAGGTTCCTGTGATCTTTTGTGGAAAGAATGATTTCTTGTAATTGTTATGTGACCTTTTTATAATCAATTTGTAGTTTCGCATCTTGAGACTAATTTTAGTAATGTATATATATAATGATTGGTGTAGGTGAGGTGATATATAACATCTTTTTGCTATTTTTTGCTTGTTAATATGCTAGTCTTTTTTTTTTTTCATCCAATTATTGATGATGGTAGTAAGGAAAACGAGTTTTGATGTTTAACTATTTTTTTTTAGTGTTGTATCCGTAAAAAGGTACAAGCCCTTCTTTTATAAGGTGTGACATATTATTAGTTACCATTTATTAATAGTAATATCGAAGCTGAATGCTCCAAAATTTATTTAGCAAAACCTTACAATTGAAATATTAATTAATTAAAGTAATGTGTTGTCTTTGTTATGATGCATTTAGGACAATAAATTGTCCGAACTTGTTCCTATTTTAACATGTATTGAGTAGATATGGATGAGTATGAGTAATATTTAATTTTTTTTAACTGGATAATGATGGAATGAATGTGTATGTATTGGTTTTAATATTTATTATTATTCTCATTTAAATTATTATAGTATTTAATATATATATATATATATATATATATATATTAGTCTTTACATTTATAATTTCTTTATTTACACATTTTTTTCTCTTTTTTAATTATTTAGATTATCATAAAATCAATTCATATCTTCAAAATACTTTATCTCAACCATCTTGATCAATAATTTTGGAACAGTCAAAATAATATAATTAAAATTTATATGTTTAATTATTGTCACCAATACAATAAAAAATGTATATATGAAACTTCTCATGTGTAATTCTTTGAATAATAATTCTTCTATTCGAACAATTGAATCATTAGAATAATGCTTTACAATATGTGAAGAAGTTAAACGTGTGTTGTTTTCATCTAGAGGAGTAGCTTCCCTTTTATCACTTTTAAAAATTAAATATATATTTTTAGTGTCATCAATATACCTTTTTTTTTTTAAGAAAAAACAAAGTTTAAGAATAAAAAGTAATTTATCAAAATATAATAAAAAAATGATAGATATAATTACTAAAAGAAAAATTTATAATAATTAAGCAACAAATATAAAAAGAACTATAGAAAAAAATATAAAATTAGTATTTCACGGTCAAAACAAGAGTACTTTTTTCTTCTTTAATAATGGAACATAATATATGAGAAATGAGAACATAAAAATTATGACTTATAGTTTAATTTCCTTTTTTTTTTATAGAAAAGAAAAAACACTAGAGTGGTAGATGAGTACCTAAAGCTGTTAAAACGGGTAACCCAGTTTGACCCGGTCCGGCTCACCACGGGTTGGTCACTTAGTAAGCCAATCCAACTCGACTCGTTTATTAGCGAGCCAGAAAAATTCGAATCTGGCTCGACCCACCACGGGTTGGTGGGTGAACGGGTTGGCTCACTGGCCCACCTAATTATAATTTTTTCTTAAATAAAAAAAATTACAAAGTTTTTATAATTCAAACCTAAACAAGTTTCACTCCCAACTCTTACTTCCAACATGGATGTTTAATTATTTTTGAAAATAGAGAACCTAAATAATATTTTCATGCAAAAAAATAATAAATACTTTTTTATAAAATTAAAATTAAATTATAATAAAATAAATTTAGGTAGGTGGGTTGGTGGGCCAACCTGGCCCACTACGGGTTCAATCCGCATGAGCCGGGTTTAAATGAGTCAGGTTGAAATCTGATCTTTATAGAAAAAAGGGGGTTACTCCCTGTACCTCCCCAATTCCAACCCCCACCCCCCCATTCCATTTTTGCCCTTTGCTTTATTTTTTCTATTCCAATTTTATCCTTTAGCAAAAATTTATATTTAGAAATAAAATTTTATAATTTTATTCTCTCACCCCACAAAACCAATTTATTCGTTTTTTTTTATTCTCTCACTCCTCATCTGTGTTACTGCTGCCCAACTCTCATATATAATGCTTCTTCTGTTCCTTTCAACTATCTTTAGTAGAGTTGTGGCCAAATTTTTCCAAGAAAGGTTCTTGGATTTTTGATGCCAAGTCTGGCACCCCTAGACTACCTTTTCTTTATTTTTTGGGTGTGTTTTTGTTGCTCCTTTGGTGTTTTGAAATGTAGAAGCATTTGTTGCCCCTGTTGTTTGATATTAGGTGTCAATCCCTTCATAAGTGGTAAACTCTTCTCTTTTCACCCACGAAAAAACTAGTGTTCCTCACCCTTCCTAGCTCCATTATTGTCAATGGCATCCTCTTCTTTTTGCTCCCAATTACTTGAATTTTCTCCTCCACCTTCTTGATATCTTGCAGCAGGTCCTCTCTTGCCCTGTAAACATACTCAACTGGGTTGTTCTTTGACATCACTGCTTTACCCCCAGGCCTCAACAATTCTTCCCTTTTCTTTACTTTTTTGACATTCCCACCACAACCTACCACTTTATCTCCACTAAAAACAACAACTTTTGCAATTTTACTTGGAGAAACAAGAGTCACAACCTTCCCATCATGGTCTTCACCTGTTGTATTTTCCCTACCAAAATTTGTCACATTATCCACCCTTATAGCAGCAACTTCTACAATTTTCTCAGCCACTGTTACACCAATGTCTCCATCATAGTTTTCGTCATTGCCTTCTTCTTCACATATCTTTTCTTCCCTCATCTCTTGCCCTTTAATTCTTGCAAAGCAATCAACACTCAAAACAACAATTTCTGACCCTATACTCCCTAATGTGATGGTAAAAATATCCCCCTCACAGTATTGGACAATCCCTTCCTTTATGATGTTATCTATTTCTCATCCATCTAAAAGCTTCTTGGCTTTCTTGATGTCTAGCATATTATCTTGCACAACATTCTTACCTGTTTCTCCCTCTTTCTTTCCCTTCCTGACATATTTTTTACTTCTTTCTAGGCCAATTTTGTGATTCTTGGATTTCTGCAACATTTCTTTTATTTCTTAGATATTTCTTCTCCATTATGCTAGCTCCCTTTCTTGTATGTTGGCCCACCTCTTCATAGAATCCATCCTTCCCTCTAGGGCATTCATTCTTCCATCCATCATGCTTCTCTCCCAATGATTCGACACTCCTCTCCTAAGGAAATCCGACAGTCCTCTCCCGTTCGTATCCAGCAGTCCCCTCCCAAGCGAATCCGACAAGTCGAACCAATTTGTTAAGTTTCTGGATATGAAACCTAACTAGAACAACCTCTTACACACTCACAACAAGCAAAAGAACAATGAAAGAATGAGTTTCTGTTATTCAATGCAATATAGTTCTCTGTAATATGAATACTTGGGAGCCTAATCCCCCTCCATAGGACAAATGTTCTTGTCTATACTCAAATGAATACCAAAAACAAACATATACCATATACAGAACACGCACCCTACTTATAAAATTTCTCTTCCCTTTCCCACTATCTAACTGTCAAATCACTCTTCCCTTCTGACTGCCCTCTCATCTCCTCTTCCTTCTATCCTAAATCCATTATATCCTCTTACCTTATATCCTATCACATTTACTCTCTTAAACTCTTTTATGTTTCAGAGTTAGTATTGTTTTTTTTTTTTTATATAAGTTTGAGCTTAAATTAGAAATTTATTTTCTCAAAATAATTATTTTTTATTTATTTTTGTATTAAGAAAAATAATAAAAAATATACTTATATTTCAACCCTTATTCTTTTAATAATAAATTAATTTTTATATAATTATAATATAACAAAAAAAGTTTACATATATTATGTTGAATATAAATTTCCTAAATAACATGAAAAAAAATGGTTACATGTGAAGAAAAAAGATAGTTTGAATAAATTTTTTTCTAAAAATTTCTTACGAGAGTCAGATAAAGATTTTGAAACATGTTTACAAATTTTTCATAAAAGTTTTTATAATCAAGAGTAGACTATATATGAACAATAAAATAAAATAGTGAACATTTGGTTTATATTAGTTCATTTCAATGTAGACTACATTTAACTCTTCTTTGTAACCTACAAATATTCATCACAACATATTGCAAGTATTGTTGGCTACTGTTGGAAAATGAATGACTTAGTTTCAACACCAGAGGGAGGGCGGGGTGAAATTGGTGAGGTTAAAAAATCAGAGTTTTTTTCAAATCTTTTTTGCAAAGTATAAACCTTTCAAAAATTTCTTGAATCTCAAGGAAAAAGATAAATCAGTGCAACGGAAAAATAAAGTTGACTACGCATAAAGTAAAGTTGACTTAAAGTAAAGAGTTCAGGGATAAAGAAAATCAAACACAATTTTTATACTGGTTTGACCAAACTGCCTACATCCAGTGTCCTTCCTACACTCGAAAGAAAATGCACTATAATGGTCAATGTTTTAACAAAAGGTTGTTATAGAGACCTCCACGTCAAAATATAAAACACCTCTCTAACCTCTAACCAAAATATAGGCACACAACACCCAAAGAAAGCAACAAGATATCCCCTCTCCTGCAGTCTTTGTCAACTTTGAACAACCTCAAAGTTATCCCAGAACGCAGCACGTCCTCTTCTTGCAGTCACAACAGGGCAACCACAATCTTTCAAAGATTAAGAGAAGTAGATGATCAATATCGAGTACACCTCAATTGTGCAGTTTGATCAAGCTTTTCTTTCAGCACAACCTTGTTCTTCAAACAATTATCCAAGAAATATCTCCACGGTCTTCGAGCATTTTCACAGAGATCACAATCTGAAACAATAAAATGAAATTGTTAGAATAACCAAAGTTCCTGTGAATTACAGAATCACGTCTATTTATAGTTTTCTATAAAACAGACGCTCTTGTAGTCGACTTTGCCACTAATATAGTCGACTGTCACCAGACAATTATAACAGTTAAAACAATTAGTAGCAGTCAAACCAACCAAATTGATTACACATTAAATTCAATTGACTTGCAATAATTGCTTGAACACATAATCAAAATATAGTTGTTATAGTTCACAAGCATTAACAAAATTTCAAAACATAACTAACTAAGTCGAATTTCATGCGCATGCAATCGTCTATGTCACTTCAATTCAGTTTTGAAAAACTTTTCATTGCAAAATTACTCACAACACTGTTTATGAAAATCTGTGCAAAGTCACGAGTTTTAATCGACTTACTTCATAATTAAGTCGATTTAAAACTTGTAGTTTTGCCCCCACAATATAAGTTCAACTAAGTGCATGTGGTTTTCTTTTCTGAAACATATGTTATGCAATCACAAATGGTGTATCATGTTGAAAACATAGTGAATATGCATACATATATGAAAATCAACACAAACATGTTCTTCAAGAATACATACATAGTAAAGATTTGAACATGTAACACATATCGATACATGTGTTATTAATAATGTGTTGTCATCATAAAAAACCAGAACACCGTGAGATTAAGGTTTAGCTAAACCAGTGCTTCCCTTATCAACAATCTCCCCTTCTTTTGATGATGCACAACCATGATTAATAAACAACAATGTTTGTACACAATAGCACAAAAAATCAATCATGTAATCACACTATATCAGAGCTCATATAAGCAAACAGTATCAGAGCAAGTGATTAAATGATTTTATCAGTATATCAGGGCAAACAAGAGTCTATCTTAAAATATTTCATATCAGAAACAATCTAGACAATATTTACTCTGTATCAACAGTAACAAGCAATCAAGTATCAAGCAAATAAGCAATCAAACTTTTCTCTCCCTTTGTGCATTAGCAAAAAAGGTATGCTCTATGATAAATGATATACCAGAGATGCATCAATGTAAAGCAGATTTAATCAATCAATGATGCTCCCCCTATCAAAGATATTCACATGATAAAGAAAATCTCCCCCTAAAGTGTAGGCATGTGATAAATCTATACTATCATGTAATGCTCCCCCTGTCATTTTGCATGTTTAAATTCAAAACCCAAATGCACAATGCAGTTTTCACAAATTTCAGAGCATATGACAACAATGATAGAATTGTATCAGAATCAGAATTTCAAACAATTCAATCAAACATAGATACAATCATCAACAATCTCATAATATATTCTCACAGATATATCAATCAATTAGAAACAGAGATATATTAAAAGTAAACAATATAAAAATGATAAAACAACAGAATAACCAAATTCCAAGAAATGGAATTTATAACCCCTGTAAACGATAGTCGATTGATCAATATTTCCAGTCGATTTCATTGCTCTTCATTGAGTAGTAACTCCAGTATTAAGTCCAGAAGCAATGGTTCCTACAAAACCTTTCAGGATCTTTTGAAGATCAAGCAATTTAGAATCACAGTAATGCAAGAAATTATACAGTTAAGAAGTGAGTATGCAAAAGAATCAATGTAACAGTGAACATGTGCATAATCAAAGTCAACAATCACTTAGTCGATTTAAGATTGATTCAAATAGATTCAATCAAGAAATTTAAAGCAGATAGGATTAAACCATAAACGACTGATTTCATTGACTTCCAAAGGATATTACATCATGATTAAACTACAGCAAAAGACAAACAAAATGGAAATCTAAGCCACTATCAAAATATATTAAAGACAAAGACAAACACACCCAAGACTCATGACATAGTGCTGTAGACACAAAAACCCTATTCTATTTTGGAAGACTCTACAATCTTTTTGTCAGCACTGTTCTTTTCACTATAAGAGTTATGCACAAAGGTATTTTCGAAGGCATTTGTCCTCAGTGCATAATCCATTTTTCTATGCAGTTCAGTGAATGACTTTTGCAGCATTATCATCTTTTCATCAAGTCTTTTGAATCTTTCATCCACAAATTCTTCAAATATGGTTTGGGGACGAAATTTGTATCTGGATGGATCAATGTTTACAGGATTCATTTCTTCAGTATAAGGAATGTCGTCAATTTTGATCCAGTCTTCTTTCAATTTTCTGAATCCCATAAGAGTCCAAAAATATTTTTTCCATCACATTCTTCTTGTTGCAAAGTCTTCTCATTTGTGAGATCCACCTTCTGCACTCTTAGCACTTTGCTGATGAAAACCCCGTATGGTAGACAAAGCTCTTTGCTTTTTTCAAACCTTAACATGTGATCACGGATCACAAATGCCCAATTTGTTGGGGTAGTAGTCTGTAAAGCATATAATAAATATATGTCATCCCCATTTGGCAGAGATTGATCATTATCCCTTGGAAGGGATATCTAAGTGATCACATATGCACACAAACATTCATCCATTCTCAGATTCTTAATACCAACGGTTTCATATCTTCAAATCAAATCAGGATTCTTCAAGAAGTTGTTGTATAACTCGTTTTTATAAAAACCAGGAATCCCTTGATGAACCATTAGTCCTTTTTGTTGAAGACCTGCGACATATTTCCAGATGAAATAGTCTATGATGATATCTACACCTTTCACTCTAGACTTCAGATTTTTTCCTTCTTTTCTCATATTAGAATAGAAAACTTTTACTAGGTTTGGATAACAGTCCCTTTGAAGTTCAACAAACTTTATCAAACCAGCCTTATCCAATCATTCTTGAAATGCTAAGCCTTCATTACAGAAGAAAAGAATGCTCATGCATTTATGCCGGATTACTTCTTTGAATCCCCATTTGCATATAAAGTCAATTCTCTGATCATCATCACTGAACCATCCAAAAGGGTCTGCCTACCCTCTTACTGAAGCAAATCGCTTCCCTGGTCATGATGAAGAGGCGGCCATTTCCAATATTTGTGAAAGACATAGAGACTTCTTTACTAGAATAAGGGTTTTGCTTACAACGTGCATGAATTAGAGACATACAGTGCACCCATGTATAAAGGCGCGAACAGATCAAATTCAAAAAGGTCCAAGTTAAATTTTTCAAATTTGAAAAGCCCAAAAATAGAGACACAAAGTCGATTATAATACGACTAAAGTTGACTACTGTATGAAAGAGAGTTTACAAAGACAGACAAACATATAGAGACATACATTCGACTATGCTCATAATCCAGTCGACTAAAACGCGTAAAAAGTGATTTTCACAATAAGCATTCAAACAAGCAATCAGACAATCATTCATACAATGAAACATCATCAATCAAGCAATCTTTATGCATGATGCAATAAGATGATATTTGTTACCAGTTATAGACACTCAAGAGAGTTGATATAATCATGTTAGTTAATCCTTGAGCTCTCACTGCACTTCATTGCATTTGTTGTTATCCTGCAAAACATTCATATTTTTCGACACAGGTACCCATTTGAATTTGGGTCATTGATTGTTAGTAACAGATAGATTTTCCTTAGGAATCCATACGTATAAGCCTTTAGGAACACCAACCTTTCTATAATAACAATTTCTAACTGTATGACTAATACTATTACGATAAAAGCAAGCATGCTTAACAGGTTTGCTTAAATCAGTAAATTTCTTTGCATTTGTTCTGTTAGATTAAGCTTTATATCCAATTCCTTGCCTATAGATTGCTCTTCCTGAAGACTTTAAAACAAAATTCAAATTATCTCTACCTTGTGTGAATTTGGCTAGCATGCTAGTCAAGTAATCTATTTGTTCAACATGAGTAGGACATTTTTCACATTTCTTTTCAACTGTAATAGTCTTAGTTAAAACAATTTTGGTAGATAAAAAAGCAATATCTAATTCTTTTTGTACTTTTTCATTATAATTGACAAGATTATTGATTCTATACTCATAATCCTTTCTCTCAGAGTTTAGTCGATTAACCTTATACTGTAGTCGCATTGCTTCAAAATGAATCTCTTGAAAAACATCCAGCAGCAGGTCATATTTCACCTCAATTAGTTCTTGCTCAAACTCTATGTCACTTTCATAATCAGCTAATGATGTTCCAGCCATGAAGAAAATGTTTGATTCCTCTTCTCGATCAAGATCTTCATCACTTGACGAATCTAAATCACTGTTTTCCCAGGCAATGTAAGCTCCTTTTTGCTTTCTGTTCTTGTCCTAAGGGAACCTTTTGTTGGCTTTTTGCTTCGGCTTCAGATTTGGACAATCTAGCTTGATGTGTCCTTCTTTGCCACATTCATAACATTGAATTGTATTTGATCTAAAAGCTTTCTTGGCTTTGCTGTTACCTGCATGGTTAGTAAGTTGAATATTATTTTTCATAAGTTGATTGAATTTTCTTACCACCATGGACATCAGTTCGTTGTTGTCCATTTCAGCATCTAAATCATCCTCTGATTGTGCAATCTTTGAGGCTTTCTTGCCTGTGACTTTCAATGCTATGAACTTCTTCTCTTCAATCTCTTCCTCATCTTTCAATCTTCCAAGTTCTAGCTCATGTTCTCTTAGCTTCTCGAATAAGGTAGTCATATTCATGCTTGTGAGATCCTTGGATTTAGAGATTGTTGTGACTTTGGGTTGCTAACTTCTGTTCAGGCTTTTGAGAATTTTGTTATTGATCTCTTCTTTGTCAAAAACTTTTCCAAAAGCCATTAAATGGTTGACAATGTGAGTGAACCTTTTTTGAACTTCATATATTGTTTCACCAGTCTTCATTCTGAAAAGTTCATACTCTTGAATCAAAGAACTCTTTCTAGCTCTCTTGACTTCATCAGTACCTTCATGAGTGACTTCCAAGACATCCCACACTTCCTTGGCAGATTTGCATTGAGATATCCTGAAAAATTCATCAACTATTAATGCAGAAGCAATGATATTTCTAGCTTTAACATCATATTATGCTTTTCTATTTTCATCTTAAGACCACTCAGAAAAATTTTTCAAAACAGTTTTTCCATTGATAATGTGAGTTGCCTCAAAAGGACCATTTACTGTTGCATCCCAAATACCTCTATCCACGAATTCAAGAAAAATTTGCATTCGAATTTTCCAAAAAGGATAGTTTACACCTGCAAACAATGGTGGTCTATTTGTAAATGCACCTTCACCAAAGGTTTGAAAACTAGAAGCCATTTCCAGGAATATAGTCGATTCAAAGAAAACAAAAGTCTAGTTATTCAAATATCTTATGAAAACCAGCTTTGGTACCAATTGTTGGAAAAAGAATGGCTTAGCTTCAACACCAAGAGGAGGGTGAATTGGTGAGGTTCAAAAATCAGAGTCTTTTTCAAATCTTTTTCGAAAAGTATAAACCTTTCAAAAGTTTCTTGAATCTCAAGGAAAAAGATAAATCAGTGCAGCGGAAAAATAAAGTTGGCTACACGGAAAGTAAAGTCGACTTAAAGTAAAGAGTTCAGGGATAAAGAAAATCAAACACAATTTTTATACTGGTTCGGCTAAACTGCCTACATCCATTGTCCTTCCAGCTGTACCCAGAAGCAAATGCACTGTAATGGTCAAGGTTTCTACAACAAGGTTTTTATAGAGACCTCCACGTCAAAATATAAAACAAATCTCTAATCCTCTAACCAAAATATAGGCAGACAACACCCAAAGAAAGTAGCAAGGTATCCCCTCTCTTGCAGTCTTTGTCAACTTTGAACAATCCTCAAAGTTTTCCCAGAACGCAGCACATCCTCTTCCTGTAGTCACAACAGGGCAGCCACAATCTTCCAAAGATTGAGAGAAGTAGATGATCAATATCGAGTACACCTCAATTGTGCAGTCTGATCAAGCTTTTTTTTCAGCACAACCTTGCTCTTCAAACAACTATCCAAGAAAGATCTCCACGGCCTTCTTGATGAGTTCTTGGAGCGTTTTCACAGAGATCACAATCTAAAACAATAGAATGAAATTTTTAGAATAACCAATGTCCCTGTGAATTACAGAATCACATCTATTTATAGTTTTCTATAAAACAGACACTCTTGTATCGACTTTGCCACAAATATAGTCGACTGTCACCAGACAGTTAAAACAATTAGTAGCAATCAAACCAACCAAATTGGTTGCACATTATTCAGTTGACTTGCAATAAATTCTTGAACACATAATCAAAATAAAGTCGTTGTAGTTCACAAGCATTAACAGAATTTCAAATCACAACTCACTAAGTCGAATTTCCTGTGCATGCAGTCGACTATGTCACTTCAATTCAGTTTTGAAAAACTTTTCATTGTAAAATTACTCACAGCACTATTTTTGAAAATTTGTGCAAAGTCACGAGTTTTAATCAACTTACTTCATGATGAAGTTGACTTAAAACTTGCAGTTTTTCCACACAATATAAGTTCAACTAAGTGCATGTGGTTTTCTTTTCTGAAACATATGTTATGCAATCACAAATGATGTATCATGTAGAAAAGACAGTGAATATACATATATGAAAATCAACACAAACATGTTCTTCAAGAATATAACACAGTAAAGATTTGAACATGTAATACATATCAATACATGTGTTATTAATAATGTGTTGTCATCATCAAAAACCAGAACACTGTGAGATTAAGGTGTATCTAAACCAGTACTTCTCTTATCAACAATCTCAATAGCTACCACATCTGACTTATTTAAGTACACAAAGTCACTCCTGAATATTAATTAATCTTCTCACAAAATTAAGTAACCACACGATGTCTCTCCAAGCTAAGTACATAAAACATCTTCAGGATATACAATAATAAAGTTGTTTTACAAGATAAACAATATCTTGATTGAAAGGGTATTATAAAAAAAAAACAAAAACTCCTCACTTAAAGTCTTAATTTCATAATTGTGAAAGATTTACAAATAAAGTTTATCCTAAACGTTCAATAAATGCTACAATAGGGATAAACTCTTGAAAACTTTGAAATTTTCTTCACATGTAATACAGAGCCTTCTTTTTACAAACATCCAACAACAAACTCTTAAAGTATTTATGTGTTTTAACTTGTCCTTGTGTTAGCATATTTTTATATGTTTAACTTTGTCTTGACACCTTAAATTATTACACTCGTAGTTTTTTAGAAATGATTTTTTTGCTTTGTTTCTTTTTGTTTTTTACAACACCATTTTGAGCATATAAACTATGATGGTTGGTGCACTAGATTTTTAGAAATGCTTTTTTTTCTTTGTTTCTTTTTGTTTTTTACAACACCATTTTGAGCATATAAACTATGATGGTTGGTGCACTATATCAAAATCATTCTTGATACATATTATGAGTCAAATTATTCCCTTTAGACACTTTCTCATCCTTAAGATGTATTTTAGATAAAAACACTTATAATTTGTATCTAAGGTGTTTGTCTTATATTTTAAGTTTTTTTATATGTTTTTGCTTAGAGACTTTTTTGGTAGTGATATGTGTTTAACACTTTGTCTAGTCGTCATCTAAGTTTTTCAAAAATGCATCTCACATTGAGTTAGACTTCATCTAACACTCATATTAGTCTTACAAAAAAATTTAGACATTACCAAAACATGTTATTATTTATAATTATCAAAAGACGGATGCTTTAGACATGACATTTAGGTTAAAGTCACTACTTGGTAATAAATTTGAGGTGAAGGACATGGACGCAAATAAGATAATTTCGGAGATGGAAATCAAGTGTGATCAAGTCTAGAAAAATGATTTTTATGAAAAAAGTCATACATTCAAAAGGTGTTGAGTAATTTCGAAATGGAAATGGAAAGTGTTAAAGTTGTGAGCACAACTATATCAATGTCTATACCTTTTACTAAGCTCAATTCTACTCAAACTAATATAGAGAAGAAATACATATTTTGTGTTCATTGCGTTAGTATTGTAGGGACTTTAATGTATGCAATGGTGTTTACTAAAGCTGTCAAAATGGATCACCTGGCCTGACCCGGTCCGAACCACCACGAGTGGGTCACTTAGTGAGCCAACCCAACCCGGCTCATTTATTAGCGAGTCAGAAAATTCGAGCCTGGCTCGACCCACCACGGGTTGGTGGGTAAACGGATTGGCTCATTTAATTATAATTTTTTTAAATAAAAAATTACAAACTTTCTATAATTCAAATGTAAACAAATTTCACTCTCAACATGAGCGTTTAATTAATTTTGAAAATAGGGAACTTAAATAATTTTTTCAAGCAAAAAAATAATAAATATTTTTTTATAAAATTACAATTAGATTTTAACAAAATTAAATTAGGTAGGTGGGTTGGTAGGCTAACCCAACCCAACATGGGTTCAATTCGCATGAGTCGGGTTGAAATCTGACCCGCATAAAATAAATACAACTTTTTCAAACCCAATTGTGCCCAAACCCATGGTGGGCCGGGTTGGTCCACTAGTTGTGACTCATTTTGACAGCTCTAGTTTTACTAGACTAAACCTTGTTCAAGCAGTCATTTTGGTGAGTAGATATGTAAGCAACCCTAAGAAGAAGAATTTTTAGGCCATGAAATAATCTTAAAATACCTCAAGGGAATTGAGAACATTGGAATTACTTTCAAGGGTAATTTATAATGTACTTTGAAAAAGTTATTGGATTTTGACTATGCTACTAGGTAATCCAATACTAGTTTCGTATTCTCAGTTAGTAGGTCACAATTAGTTAAAATGCTAGTCCCATCCAATAGTGGCCTTATTAATCACTGAAGCAAATAATATGGTATGGGAAGAAGTAATTAATGAGTTATTTGATTGAAGGGTTTGATAAACAATTCAATATTTACTTAAGAGAAGATGATCATCTTCTACGAGAACTTGAATATGATTTGTTAGCCAAGGATCATGTACAACTTCGTAGGACAAAGCATATCGACATCAAATATTACTTCTTTCATACTAAGGAGAGGATTCAAGTGAAAAAGAATCAACACCACTAAGTATTCAACATAATATTTTCATGAAGTTAGTTCTCAAGAGCAAGTTTGTACAATACTTGGACTTGTTGAACATGTATCAATATTAGTAATTATATGTGAAACAGGGTTCAATCCAAAGTGAAGTTTGCATATCTTATTGTACTGGAATATTTATAAAATACATGGTGTAGTTGTATACATATAAAAGTAGATTATCTAATGACAAATGTAGATTGTATCATGATTAATATTCATTGTGCACATTTAGTTAATTAATTGTTATCATGTTTGTCAATCCTAACTTGTAATCAATTTTGGATGACCTTAAAAAGGATAAATTACATGATGAAATAGAAGAGATGTAACATTACATTTATCTTTCATAAGTCTTTCCACAAGTCATCATCTTTGTACTCTTCTAAACACATGCTCAAGAAAAATATGGATATATCCTCTTTGTTTCTTTGGTCCTCCCGAATCATTATCTTTCTAAGGCTTCCTTTTATACATAATTTTTAAGTGCTTTATTCCATTTGTGAAGTTAAGAACCTCTTTTTCCTTTTGTTCAGTTTGAGTAACACCCTTAACTTACAATGGTCATGCAACTCTCGAAGTAAAAAAGAAAAAATAGATTGCCCAATTCCACATGTTGTGAAGAAATGAAAAGAGGTCACAAGACCAAAAATAAATGATTGAGACAATAGATCTTAAGTAATATTATTCTTTAGATGAAAACATGTGCATATTGTATGCTACCTAAAAAGGTTGTATCCCCATAGAAAAGTTACGTAAACCCAAATCAGGCAAGTGTGAACGGAAAAGAGAAATATAAAAAACACATTCTCATCTAACATGATAAGAAGGTAAAATTCTTAATGAAAAGGTGATGATCAAGGTTCATGTGCTTAAAGAATACTAGTGGGCTAAAGCTTAACCACATAGGCTAACTCTGATTCCATAAAAGCATAAGATATAATGTATTGAACAATGATGATGGCATATTGGTTAATAGTTGTGAGAATGAATATCAATTAAAAAAAAGTGAGTCATTTGTTAGATAACATAAATTAACTATACAAATAATTCCCAAAAGGTTAATGAGATATGAGACAGCGTGTTAGGTTACTTTATGCAAATAACCTAATCGATACTCTCTTCTCACTTTAACTCTCGAATAACAGAATGGAAAGTATGTATGTATGTAATATTGATTCAGTAAAGTATTGAAAATACAAGTATACTCTCTCCCAAAGAAACCTACCTTCCTCCACTGGCAAATATGTTCAGTCTATACTCAAAAGAATATAACCTAATGAATAAAGTTATAGAAAGACTATTTATGGTATCTCATTCTTATACCTCTTCTAATTGGTAAAATAGTCAGCCTCTACCTTTTGGTCTCACTTCCCCCTTGCCTTACCGTTCGACTTCTCCTTTCACACCATTTGGTCTTGCTTTCCCTTGTCTCTCCGTTCAATCTCACTTCCCCCTTACCTTACTGTTCGAATTCTCCTCTCACACCGTTCGACATCACTTCCCCCTATCTCTCTGTTCGGACTCACTTCCCCTTTCCTTACCGCCCAGCTTCTCTCAATGCACCGTTCAGCCTCACTTCTCCCGCCTTACCATTCGGTATTAGATTAATTCTCTCTTCTTTTATTCCTAACACAATGAAGATTAGGATAAGGTTCATTCGGATAATGAAGAGAATATTTAAAAGACATAAGAGACTATTTACCATATTTTTAAATTTCATGTTTTTCAAGTTAAACAATGAATTCTGATGCCTCCCAAATTGATGAAAGTTGCTAAGACACTTGAGAATAATGGAAGGCAGAATTTCCAATAAATAATGAACAATAGAAATCTGTTCTTGTATCATAGGTTCTACTTAAAAGCAAAAGCCTTCTTCAAACCTTTCAAAGTCATCAAAATCCCCAGACATCATTGTATCATAGTAGTAGCACAATGAAAGCATTTAGCGGAGGAACCAGTTTTACAATACCTAAATCACAGTATGAGAGTTTTAGCATCATAACTGGTATATACACAAAGAATCAAACCACATAAAGATGCAATGCACAGGTTGGAGAGTAGGATAAAAATTGACAAAGAAAAGAGAAGAAGAAAAAAAAAGATACTATTCCTCTGTCTCTCGAAAATTACACACATTTCTATTCTTTCCAAAAGAGCTAGGCTTACCACAAAAAAGATCAAACAAGTTTTTTTGTACTTAACGCCTCAATCAATTCAATTCCCATTCCTATAATCTGATCAAACACCATTTCCTTTTCCACCTTTAATATCTAAGTAACCACACATATTAGAAAGAACCACCAAGTTTTTGGCGCACCTCCTTTGATGCAACATGGCCTCTACTTTCAGTTAAATTTGAATTGGCAAGGACCTCAGAGGCAATTTCCCAGCTTTCACTTCTACCCTCACTTGAGTGCCTTGCTTCGGATCGAATTGTTGGGGCCCGGCGATCTGAACCCAAAGCTGAATCAACTTCAGATGTATTATGGGGAGGCCCATTACTCCCTCTACTCCGGATGTCCTCATCAATTTCTTCAATATTCCGGCGCTGTGATATCTTTAACAGGTCTTCACCGATATCCAGATCGTCTTCAACTTTTGAGCGAGGGTCTCCTCCCAGATCCGGTTCAGATTCCCGGGAAATGATTGGAGGGGGTGGCCTTGGTACCTCCTCTTGGACAAAAGCTCGAAAATTGTTCCTTGAGGGCTTCACTTTTGTACAAAATACTTCCAAGAAATTGTTTAAACAACCACGGTTATAAACATTTAACCTGTTATCGGCTCTATACCGAAAGTTCTCATAGGTAGTCTGCAAAACAAGTTAAAACAACCAGATGATCAAGTTCTTGCAATACATGGGCTTTTAAGAATCAAAGATTCAGAAAATAAATTTGTATCGTTATAAGCAATGTATACATAGAACATAGTTTATCTTTCATACTACGGGAAACCGCTAGAGGGGATGACTCTTTGCACATCTTGGAACAAGTGAATCAAGCTCACACTATCAATGTATTTTGGATTGAGGGAAAGAACATATAAAATTACCTTCTGAGATTTATTTAAGATTGCTACTTGTTTGGATGAAAGGAAAAGTATGAAGGACACGAGTTTAAGATTTTAAAATTATTTCCTTTAAATTTCTTTCCTTCCCATTCATCATTGTGTGCACGCCCACATAACATGATGTAATGAACTATTTCCTATAAATAAGGAGCCTGATGGATTTAGAAGATTAAATTGTTTCAATCTAGTTTAACCAGGACAAATTCTACTAATGCATTTTTATTCACTTAGTAGCCAGTTTAGTCTTTGGGACAATGAACAGTAACTTAAACAAGATATATTCAGAAATGTAAAAGATGTCAACTGACCTGATTTGTGCCAATAAGGTACAAATGAAAGCCAGTAAGTCCACCAACAAACCACAAAGAGATGAAACAGTATGCCATTAATATAACTGATGCAGGGGATTCTTTCATTGCCCCCCAAACTGTCCCGTGATCATTATTCATCAGAACCTTGATGTAAAAAGCTGAGATGGAAAACACATAGATACATAGAATAGTGGCTGAAGAAACAAACAGAAAGAAGTAACGGTAGTTCCTCTGCAATTTGGAAAAGCCAGAAAAGAATTAAGAGAAACCAAACAAGCCAAGAACATCAATATGAATAAAGTAGTTATCTCATAACATGAAGAACATGGCTAATACCAATAATCATACCAGCCCAATACATTGGCCCACCCAAGGGCAATGGTGATCAAAACGTTCAACACAATTGTTGCAAATGGAGCAATGTGAACAACGAGGTGGACGATACAGCATACAAGTATCACAATATTTCACCCTCACGGGATGGCCATTGACCATTACTTCTTTTGTTCGAGGGAACTGAAGGCTTGGAGTTTGGCGACCCCCAATATCAACTGAAACTGAAGAGTCATAACGGAACTCTTCCTCTGGTGGATGTAAATTCCTTGGAATAACACCCGGATCACGTGAGGAAGTAAGAAAGAGAAGGATCAACACCTATAAACAAAAATATTATAAACAGAAAGATCATAGACAACCGATATCTACACAAGGAATTTCCCTAAAAATGATGTTTAAATGAAAGAAAATGTGTTTACTAAAACGGCTTACAACCTTCGCAAATATTTGAAAATCTAAAAGAAAAGAAAAGGAAAGAAAATGTATCAATATATGCATTGTACATTTTTTATGCTATATGGGGGAAAGAATGTGAGCATCTGAACCTTTCTATTGTTACAATTTTTTTTTTTTATTAAGAGAGGAACTAAGAATACCATCTAATTTATAGCAAATGCAACACACCATTGTTGTTTTAAATTTAATTTATCAAGCTTAATTTTTCATAATCAATTTGATCCCCTTGATTGGATCACATGCTTTACAAGATTACTTGGATTTGAGGACAAGTCTCTTGGATTATTATTTACCCATGATATTTTTATTCCATCCAGAAAAAATTCTTCAAAGGACTAGTATTTCACTTATAACCCTCAACAGCTGTAGTTCAGGATGATGGACCGTTCTTTATTGAATTGTATAAAGAAGCAATTGGTCAATATTGGCTCAATAAAGAAATACAGGAAGGTCGATGGGATAGATTAGGGATCTTTACATCCTTTGTGGTGCCTTATAATAGGAAAAAATTTTATAATTCAGACTCAGGTCAGAAAAGGGATTCCATGGAATAGTACAAGGGTTGCAAGCATGATCACTAGTGAGTCTGTCAATGTGTGAATCAAGGTCTGCCTGGTTTTGGGTGAAAGACTTCCTTGGCAGGCTTTGCAATTGCTAGCTAATCCTGATTTCAATATTGACCTCATTATTTTTGTTTAAATTGTTCTATCTCTCCTATCTGTATTCTTACATTTTCAAGGTACGTAGTATAACCTCCTTTACATAACAAACTGCCTTCTAATCACACTTTTTGTTCATCAGATTTTTTTTTTCCTTCAATTTGTAAGCTACTAATTTGAAAAAACATAAGATGGACAAGAAATATACAAAAAACAAGAAGAGCTGGAAAGACACAAACAGAGGCTATAAATGAACCTGAGACTGGTTGAACCGGAGACCCTACTATAGATGAATGAGGTGGAAACCTGGGCTTTGGTTTGGAGTCTAGAGAGCATGGAACAGGGGCGAGATGACAGGGGAGAATCGGGCTTGTCCAGGAAGCAAAAGGAGTTAGAGCAAGTTTTAGAGGAACATATAGAGGTTTTCTGTGAGCCACAAGAGTTGCCACCTGATAGAGACAAAAGACATCAGATTACTTTGAAAGAGGGAACAGACCCGGTGAATGTTCACCCCTACAGATATCCCCATTTGATGAAAGGGGAAATTGAAAGACATGTGGAGGAAATGTTGAAGGCGGGAATCATTAGGCCGAGTACTAGTCCTTACTCGAGCCTCGTGATAATAGTAAAGAAAAAAGATGGGAGTTGGAGGTTCTACGTGGATTACAGGGCTTTGAATAGAGCAATTATTCTATATAAGTTCCCCATTCCAGTCATAGAGGAACTCTTGGATGAATTAAGAGGGGCAAGGTATTTTTCGAAAGTGGATTTAAAAGCAAGGTACCATCAAATCAGGATGGGGGAGGAGGATATCCATAAGACAGCTTTTCGCACTGATCAAGGTCACTATGAGTTCTTAGTGATGCCTTTCGGTCTCACTAATGCCCCAGCAACATTTCAGAGTGCCATTAACAGTCTGCTACAACCATTAATGAGGAGGTTTGTGCTGGTGTTTTTTGATGACATCCTCATTTACAGCCAGAGTTGGGAAGACCATGTGCAGCATATGGGACAGATTTTGGGTGTGCTTAGGCAGAATAGGTGGGTGGCCAGTAAGAAGAAATGCAAGTTTGGCAAGGGGTAATTAGATATTTAGGTCATTTGATATCTGCGAGAGGTGTGGAGATGGACCCAGAAAAAGTTTGAGTAGTGCTTGAATGGGAGGAACCAAAAACACTGAAGGCGCTGAGAGGATTTACTGGGTATTACAGGCGCTTTGTGAAGGACTATGGAAAAGTGGCCAAGCCCTTGACGGAGCCGTTGAAAAAAGGGCAATTCCAGTGGTCCAGTAAGGCGAAGGAGGCCATGGACAGATTGAAGAGCTTGATAACCACTGCTCCAGTACTGGCACTGCCAGATTTTGAGCAACCCTTCCATGTAGAGTGCGACGCATCTGGAGGGGGAGTAGGGATGGTTTTCATGCAGGGAAGGAAGCCCATTGTGTTTTTTAGTAGAGCATTGTCTGAGAAATCTCTTAATAAGTCTATATATGAGAAAGAACTCATGGCATTGGTGATGGCAATACAATATTGGAGACTGTATTTGTTGGGACAAAAGTTTGTTGTTCATCCAGACCAAAGAAGCCTCAAATATTTACTCGAGTAAAGAATAACAACCCAGAATCAGCAAAACTGGCTTGCTAAGTTGTTAAGGTATGACTTCGAGATCTAATATAAATCGGGAGTGACAAAGCGGGTTGTTGATGCTTTGTCTAGGAAAGGGGATGATAAGGAGGATAAGGGGGAAGTGGACAAGGAATTGAAGATAGTAGGGAGGCCATATCGGCAAGATTTCGAAGATGTATTAAGGGAATTAGAGGAGGATGAAGTTCTGGGGAAGATTCGAGAGGAGATTGGAAAAGATCCAGATGCTCATCCAGCATATACTATGGAACATGGTGGGTTACACCATAAAGGAAGGCTAGTGTTGTCTGCCAAGTCGGCTTGGATACTAAAGCTCTTGGCTGAGTTCCATTCAACTAGCACAGGGCACTTAGGTGTATACTGTACTTCCAGAAGAATCTCCCAGTCACTCTTCTAGACAGGAATGAAGCAGATGGCGACTGATTTTGTGGCAAGATGTTTGACATGCCGACAACACAAATATTTGGCATCATCACCTCAAGGGTTGTTGCAACCTTACCCGTACCTCACTCGATTTGGGAGGAGGTGAGTATGGACTTCATTGTGAAGCTGCCAAAGTCCCAGGGGTATGATGCAGTGTTGGTGGTGGTGGATCGCCTCAGCAAGTATTGGCATTTCCTACCATTGAAACACCCTTACTCTACACGCACAGTTGCTGAAGTCTTTGTCAAGGAGGTGATAAGGCTGACTATCCATTGTTAGTGACGGTGACCCCCTCTTCTTGAGTGTGTTTTGGAGGGAAATCTTTAAAATGCAAGGCACGCAATTGAAGATGAGTACTGCCTATCATCCGGAAACGGACGGGCAGACAGAAGTGTTGAATAGAATACTAGAAGGGTATTTGCGGTGTTTCTGCTCTGGGCAGCCCAAAAACTGGAGTGTAGTGCTCCCTTGGGCGGAGTACTGGTACAACACTAGTTACCAGAGTGCAGCGAAGTGTACTCCCTTTGAGACGGTGTATGGGAGAGCTCCCCCTTCTTTAAATAGGTTCATACCAGGTGAAACAGCAGTGGAGGCAGTAGCACAAGAGTTGATGATGCATGATGAAGCTTTGAAGCAGTTTAGGTTTCATTTGAACCGAGCACATGATATGATGGCGAAGTATGCTAACAGAAGGAGGAGACTGGAAGACATTAAAGTGGATGATTGGGTGTACTTGAAGATAAGACCTCATAGGCAAACTTCCATGGCTACTAGGATGCATCCCAAACTGGCAACAAGGTATTTCGGACCCTTTAAGGTGCTACAGCAAGTGGGGGAGGTTGCGTTTAAGATCCAATTACCAGAAACAGCCAGGATTCATCCGGTGTTTCATGTGTTGCAATTAAAGAAGGCAGTGGGTACTCAAAATGTAGAGAAAGAGCTGCCCCATGATTTGCAAGCAGGGAAGATGTAGAGAAAGAGCTGCCAACCTTTTGGCCTCGTCGGATCTTGGATAGGAGACAGAAACAGTGGATCTTGGATAGGAGGTAGAAACAGTAAGGAGAGGATCTGATACAACAAGTCTTGGTGGAGTGGCAAGAAGGTGGAAGAGATGGGGCGATCTGGGAAGATGTATCAATGATCCAAAACCAATATCTGGAATTTAACCTTGGGGAGGTATTGTTAGAGAGTGGAAAGTGTATACTAGGAGGAAGAAACATTAATTGCCTAACTATTTAGGAGTTAGGCAGGGCAGGGTGTATAACCATGTATATAAGGCAGAGTTGGGAACATGGTTATCAAACTCTCAAGTTAACTCTTAAACTCTTACGAGTTTGCATTTTCAGACATGGCTTCCGAGTTAACTCGGAAGTAAACTCTTTTCTGCGTAAACTCAGTAGCATTAATTATGAAATCGGTAGGATCGTGTAGAATCGCGAGTTTGGAACGATCCTACGAGCTTGAAAGGGGGAAAAATTAAGAAAAACAAGGTCGTTTGGTCTTTTTTTATTATATATTTAATCAAATGCATCAAAATTAATAACAATAATCCAAGTATTTATGTTTTACAATATT
The DNA here is from genome assembly GCF_000741045.1 of Vigna radiata var. radiata. NCBI lineage: Eukaryota > Viridiplantae > Streptophyta > Magnoliopsida > Fabales > Fabaceae > Vigna > Vigna radiata. The sequence goes on along the minus strand of NC_028351.1, from coordinate 23,991,054 downwards.
TATTTTTATGAACTATATATCTATAAATTTTATTTATTTAAAGTTATATAATTTTGTAGACTTATTTAAATTAAGATATTATTTATATAGTATTTTTTATCTGAAGTAAACTCTTACGTGTTTACGAATTGAGTTTACGAGGCGAGTTTGATAACCTTGGTTGGGAGAAAGAAAAGACTATTGAGTATATTCTTTGTTGATAGTAGCATGACACATTGTCCTGGGAGGGGGATTAGGCTCCCTAGAGCTCTGATTGTACATGATTGTTGAGATAATACAATACATACTATTCTTTTCACTATAAACTTACTGTTGATTTCTGCGTGTGAGTGTGTTGAGAGTGGGTTTCTTTTCCAAGAAACCTATAAGAACCTAAGACAACAATTCTCTTAAAAAATTCTTTCAATACATGATTTCTCAAGAAATAATGGTCTACTTATGAGAAGAAGTACAATTAAGGGATATATCAATGGAAAACCAACCAAGAGAAATATTCAGATGAAACAGTAGAAAGTTCTGTATAAAGAAATAACCTATTTTAAAATTGGAACATGGGGCTTACAGAATAACAAATCTCAGTAAGCAAATTGAGAAACTATAAAAGCATAAATGACAAAGAACATAAAAACTTACATAAATATTAAAGAGAACTGCCACCACCAAAATAGCATATCCTGCATTATATGAAGAAAATTCATGCCGAAGATGTCTTGCTACAAATACACAAAAGACGATAACTGGAACAATGATCAGCAGCAAGGTAACAAGCAGTGACCTAGCATCCGGTCCAAATATCAACCTTCCTCCAAATAGGAATTTCTGTATAAGATTAGGACAAAAGTATATAAGATTGTAATTGTAATATGTAAAAGAAAATAGTTAATAAAATAATAACAGTACCGAAATTAGCCAGTAGCACAAACAAATTTACTAAAGTGCTACCTTTCAGAAGGTCAACAACATTATTAAGTTTTGGTAAAAAACCAAGGTCCAAACTTCCATTCTAAATTTGTAACAAAGTTTATCTTGGATCAGTTACTGGACCCACCTACCACATTTATCCACAAGTATTGGGCGTGAGGGCTGTATTAATAGAAACCCAAATCCAACATTGGCTAAAAATAGTACATAAATAATATATAAATGTGAAGGCAACCCTCATTCCATGAGCTAGTTTTTGGTGCTGTCTGCTGAGTTAGGCCCAAACCACATGCTAAGACTTTGACACATGTTTTTGTTGAAAATTATTCAATTTACCCAGATTAAACAAGTAAACAAAATAAATTAGAAACAACGTCTAATATTAATTCTACGTTTAGAAAATGGATTACTGGAAGTATACTCTAAATATACTAGATGCTTACTTTCTAGGCACACACAAGAGAACACAAATATTCAATACGCCCCCTTTATCTGTTTATAGAAAATCACACTAAATATTTGATGCATGCCCTTTATCTGTTTATTAACTTTCATTCAGTGATTTCAAACACAATTTCATACACATTCAAATTCTTCACACTAATAATGGGACAGATTATAGAATACCACTGTGGGAGATTATCTTTGAAAAGGTATGGTTATTAACCACAGTTCTCCTGCCCTCAAACAATTAAAAAATGTAGTTGCCAAATACAACACCTAGAAGTTGATAGTTTCTTAATGTTTAAAGCAGCAACCACGCCAAAAATGTTTTAGTGAGAAGCAATATGATATCTATCTCATAAATAGAATATTGAGAAGGGTGGTTTCTTTCATAATCATAACACCTCTCAGAACAGAGTTCTGGTCTCTGAGTATTTGGTTGTATCATCTATATACACTCATCCCATCCTTCAAGCAATTAAGAACCTCTGATTGTTAAATGTGTTTTCATTGGCTATTCTACTCCAGGCTACAAGTGCTATGATCCATCAATAGAAAACCTTTGTTAGCTTTGTCTTTGAAAACTGTACTTACTTCCAAAAGCTCTTCTTAAGGGGGAAATTTGGGTAAGCCTGTTCATGACTATCTTAGTGGAGTTTAATGGTGAACTAAATTACCAGAAACCATCAATGACCTCAAATGACTCATTTCTATAATTGGAACGAAAATAATATTATCCTCTCCTACTAAAGTTTTGGATTCAACAGGTGAACAAATTGATTGGTAATTCAGAATGCAGAGTTTTCCATATAACTCATTCCAATAATTGGAAAACAATATAACAATCTCCTACTAGAGGTTTGGATCATAACTGGGATTATCTTCCCTTTGTTGCATGATCTCTTTTATCATTTAGCATCTCTGTATTGCTATCTGATTACATGAGTTCTGGAACTAAAATCTTTACATTGACTGGCTCAATTGCATGTTCTTTTCAATAACAAGGATTTGGATTGGTATTCAAACTCATCTGAAGTGTTTTCCTGCAAACCCTACTTTTAGTTTCTAACATTATCCTACAAGAGATTTACAACATTCCTTGGCATCCACCTAATAGCTTAAGCCTGTGGAAGAGTTGGCCCATTGTCCTTAACATGGTAAGGAAAGTCTTTGTTGAAGTGATCAACATGTCATACTTGCTGCTCACATTCTCCTTAATAAAATTAAATTTCAGTATAAGGAAAAGTGGGTCAAAGCATTGTCAATGCTTCAAGCCCAAAAGGCTTATGCATTAGGGGGTGTCTTACAAGGAACCATATAAAAAATATTAGTGATCAAACTTAAAACTTATATGGTTACAACTAAAATTAATAAGAAGAACATTAATTGTAAAAAGAAACAAAAGGTCTTATAAAAGTGAACTTCTGTGGTGGACACTATATTAGCAATTTTAACCAAAAAAAAGAAAGAAATATGGATAATTATTGCCAATCATAACAATTTAAGGTTTAGAGTGGCTTCTGTTGGAAATATTCATTATAGTCACATTCCTAATCTCCATCAAAATTCCTGGTTGCATATCATAAGGTTTTAAAGTTGGACCACATGTGAAGCCCAGCCCAAAATCCCAATATAAGCATATAACAAAAGTGACGAGAAAAAGTGCAGTATAGCATGTGGATCAACCAGATCGAACACGAATTGATAAACTAATAAAATATGATTCTGAACACATAAATCACACAATACGGCAATACAATTGCTGTCCAAAGAAAAAGGTTTCCGAACAGGACACCTAGACACTACAAGTGAATTGAGGTTTCTTAGAGAAAGTCCCCCCAAGGATTTTGGTTCTCATGGAGCTGAGGTTGTTGGCCTCTCTCCTGTGATACTTTATTACCCAAAAAGGATAGTTGCTTAGCACTATCTCAAGGACAGAAACAGATAAAATATATTCATATGAATTTCATTCGACATAAAGATGATGCAATACAGTGATTGTAATTCAACCCTAGCTAAGACAATTTTTGTTGTATATGAATGGAAACTACCATAAAAAGATAAATATAGAAAATCAATCACAAACAAGCTCAAGTTCATGATACTTCATATCTTCTTGAATTCCATAAAACCAAAACTGAACATGCACCACATTTAGAAGACAGAAATAAAACAAGAAAAAAACTGTAAAATTAAAACTCCTTTGTCCATGAGACAAAGTATCTCAACAAGTTGAGGATAGTGCTTCAAATTAACCAAGAGAACTCAAAACTAATGTATAGCTTCATGCATCTTTCCCCTATTACAAATAGGAAGTACAAAACAAGCTGCAGCTGTATCATTAACCTGGGAGATGGCACAAAGTTAAACAACCACATTAAATTATCCTTTCAACTACGTCCTCCAATGAACCACTATCAACACTCCATCAGTTTGCTTACAAAGTCAGGCTTACTCACACAAACAAACAAGACAAGACAAGGCTTACAGAAAACATACAACACAGCTCATTTAATGTTTCCACACTTCATAAAGCAAATAATCCCACTCCAGCAGCTCTACATGAACAGACACACCTGTTCCTAAATACCAAATATTGTACTTCTAGACTAATTTTTTATAACTTCAATTCAACTCATTTTCAACTTTCAAGCCACAACAAGAAAAAAATTGTGACAAAACCTATCATCATGAACAATAAAAAAAGGGTGCAAAAATTATATATCTCCATCTCTCATTTACCTATAATCAAGTCGCCCAGCTCAAACTTTCTCTTTGACCTAACTAAGACACACGAGCCTCAAGCATCGATTCACATTTTCATGCATCTTTCCTTCACTGAAATGTACAAAACTCTAAACAGAAAACCAGCTACAGCCAGCCAAGACCAGTTATTAATGACATTGAATTCTTGTTTCAAGAGACTCTTCCAAGGAACCACCATCAATGCCCTATCCATTTGCACTCACAAAATCATGCTTTCTCACCCGTTACAAAGACAAACCACGGGATACAGCCCATTAGATGTTAAAAAAATCTCAAAACATAAAACCTCCCTTCACGAACTCCACACACGCCCACCTCATAAATTCTGAATCCATAGTTATTTTATTTCCTCTATCCTCATTCACAATTTCAATGTTCAACCAACAGCAGCAGCAGAAATTCAAAGTTCAAACCCACTAACCCCTTTAAATATCTAAAATAATAAATGTCAGAAAACAACACTTCCTAACTCCCAAAAGCAAATCCACGACATACCCATTTAACACATCAAACACAACAAGCTATATCAACAAAGAAAAAAAAAACAGAGAAAGAATATTACATTACTTCCTTTCCATGCTTCATAAACGCGCTTCCCTGCCATTAAAAAGAAGAAGAAGAAGCTCTGCTGCAACAACTCCTTCCTATAATAACTCTTTGCAAACCCAAAACATGCAAGTTCTTCTCATCTCACCAACGCGTTCAATTATCCCAAACGACCCCACCGCTGAAAGGTAGTTCGATTCAGCGATTGAAGGGTCAAAATCCGAGACTCCCACGATTTGGGTGTAGCGCGTTAAGAACCCTCCGCTAGAAATAAGAAAGGTGATTGAAAGACGGAGGATTTCGGGTTCGGAAATTGCAGGTTTGGTTTTTTGGGTAAATAAAAGAAGTTAAAAATAAAATATAATAGAGAGAGAAAGAAAGAGAGAGAAAAAAACAACAGAACAGAGCACTGTTGAAGAAAGAAGAAAGAGACACGGGTTTGCAATGTTGGTGTTGTGTGACCAGAAACCCTTCTTCGGCCAGTGAATGTGAAATCTCTGAAATTCACCACCTCCATGAAGAAGGCGTTACCCATTTTTCTCACTTTTAATAATTTTCACCATTATTTTTTGTTGCTGTTTCATCATTTATTATTATTAATTGACTTTCACTTCATTGGAGGTGTAAATATTAAAAAAAAAAACTGCTGTTATATTATATAATAATGTATCTTTCTTTCACACATTTTTTTCAATTCATATTTATTAAAAAAAATTCTTATTTGTGAATAAAAATCATGTCTTTTACAAGTGATTTAGTTGACAATTCAGTTGAACTTGTGAAAAAAATAGCAAAATACATTATTATGGAATGATAAGGAAAATTAGTTTGTGATCAATTATGTTCACAATTTTGGAAAGAAATTAATAGATTTATTTTAGTGCGATTTAAACAATAATCAGTTTCCTAGTAGTTAATTTAAAAAAAAAAATTGTAAAAATACTTTGGATTCTCACTAAAAAAAATGAAGAATTTATATTGGGACAGTTACGTCCATTAATGAAGTGGTTATGAAGGTTATAAAATAAATTGATAATTAATATTGATATGATTTTGGGATAATTAGTTTTTTATGAGAAGGATAAAACATATTACATATAGTGATTTATTATTGAATGATACATTTACTGAATAAATTATTTAATTATTGTTTATCATTTAAATTTAATGCCAAGACTTATAAAAAATTAAGAGAAAAATAGTTGAGAAGAAGTTTGTCTAAGATATTGGTGGCTTCCATAAATTTTTAATTTATACATTTCAACTGATAACTTAATTTATTAAATTATTATATTAAAAATATTTTATAAGTTGATTAATAAATGTAAAAGAGTATAATATATAATTTCAAAAAATTTAATATATGAATAAAATTTGCATTTTTAAATAATTTTTTATTATTTAGTTATAATTTATACCTTTTAAAATAATTAAATTTGTATATAAGTTTTAAAAAAAAATATTTATTTTTTAAAAGTTGCATATGTTATTTTGATGTTGAGAAGTTTTATATAAATGAGTTCATATAATGAATATTGATTAAATTTTAAAAAAATGTGAAATTCTTTTACGTGATTTTTTTGTGTATAATTTTTACTCAATATATATATATATATATATATATATATATATATATATATATAATGAAATTTTATTAACTTTTTTAATTTAATCTACATATAAATTTTAAAAAAAATCTAACAAATACTAAAAGTTTAGTACATAAATTAAAAAACAATCTAACATGTACTAAAAATTATAGTAAATAAGCAATACTATGTAGAAAAAATAAAACATAAATAATAATAGAAATTATTAACTAAAAGCTAAAATAACTTATTGCTTATAAATTACAACTTTATAAAGTAAAACTAATTTACTATCGCTGTAAAATATTATTACATTGATTAAACTAGCTTGTAACTACTCAAATAAGACACTGATTACTTTATTGGTCTTACCAAACATATTTTAACTATGAAATCTTATATTTATATTTTTTATTAAGTAATTAATATTTTTGTTTTAATTTATTTTTTATTAATTTTATTGCGCTCATATAATTTTATAAAAAGTTGCAATACAAACATTTTATAAGACTTTATTATATTATATCATACACAGGAACTATTAGTGAAAAAACATTTTGAAGCCAATGGGACCCACATTGGGAAATTGCATGAAGACAAGGTTTTGATAGAGATAGTCAATTTTTTTTTCTCTATCATTAAAAAACTGAAGACAGAGACTGAGAGAGAAAATTGAAAAAGGTAAAAAAATAATTACAATAATAGTGAAGTGAAGGTGAGCAACACAGATGGAAGTGCCAAGCTGTGCATCACTGCTTTACCTTTCACTTTCATTTTCCTTTCACTTACATTTCTTCTCCGTGATCTTATTAATTGATCAACAAATGAAGGAGAGAAGATACAAATTCAAAAAAATAAAATTTTGCAGAATTTTCTTTGACTAAAAAAATATAAATATTGCTATAAAGTAGTCATATTTATAAATATAAAATATATATATATATATATATACATATATAATATTTCACAGGCAAAATATTATAAATATTTTCTTTTTGAAGAAATAATATATTTAAATTCTGCTTTAAATATATTTTTCTATATAATTTTATATTTAATTTTCATTTTTAAATAATTATCATTTATATAAATTAAATGTATGTTTAATTAAGTTTTAAATTTAATATAAGATAAGATATTTTTAATTAAGTTAAAAATACAAGTTCTATAAGGGAGTTTAATAGAGTTTTAAAAATCTTTTGGTATATATGTATTAAGCATAAATATGAATAGAGTTTGAGAACGTAAAAAAAAAACAAGAAAGAAAATTTTGTTTTTATACTAGTTCATTCAAACTATGTTTTATTCATTCTTTAGTTTAATGAAAGTATATTTTCAATACAATAAAATCTGAAGAATTGTATAATCTTTTCTTAAATAAAAAAGGTATTAGACAAGAATAATTTTAAGAGTCAATAATAAATTCTTTCATTCTTCTCTTCATCTAGTCTTCTTTCTATAGTTTTCTTTTTATAGTTTTCTTCGATAAAAATCTATTACTTAGGGAGAGTTGAGTAAGTATATCTCACGTACAAAGTCAAGTGCTAGGTAGCTTTAAAACAATAATGTTTTTTACAAAGGTGACGTGTACGACTTCCTTATAGTAAAAAGCATTAAGGAAACATTCTAAGAATGTTTTTTCATCTATTAACATCTTTTAGATTTTATATAGACTTTTAAACAAAGCTTTGTGTTGTCATAATCTCCACAGATAATGAGAAACAAAATACAACAAACAAACGAATACAAACTTACATGTATTTAATGATATAAACATTGTAGAGTGTTTAGAAAAGTTTAGTGTATTAAGTTTTTTAGCGTATAATTATATTCTTTTGAGTAATATAGTGTTTACAAAGTGCATCATTTAATAAAAGCTTTGTATTAAACAAGTTAAAATATTAAATACATTTTTGTTAGGTACTATTTATCAATTGTATGAAATATTATCCATACTCAACATAAACGATTTTATTCACATATTTAACATTGTTTTTGTCAAACATATTCTTTAGATAATTTAGGCTATAAACTATAGAAAGTATGTCAGCAAGTTGATCATCAGTAGACACAAAGGAAACCCGAAACTTGCCTTTTTGAACATTTTCACGAACAAAATGATAGGCTAAGGCTATATGTTTCATCCGAGAGTGAAAAACAGGATTAGCACTCAGAGTTGTGGCACCAAGATTGTCACAATAAATAACTGGATTGGTTGTGGGCATGTGACTAAGTTCAGTGAACAAGGATAAGACCCATAGAAGTTCACTGGCTGTGTCAGCCAAGGCTTTGTATTCTGCTTCAGTTGAGGAACGAGCAAGAAAGCGTTGTTTTCGGGAGCTCCAAGAGATGGAAGTGCTACCAAGATACAACAAATAACCAGTGGTAGAGATATAATCATCCTTATCACCCGCCCAATCTGCATCGGAGTAAGCATGAAATGTTAGTGGANCAGTTGCCGAGATGAAGATACCTTTGTTGCAAGAGCCCGCCAAATAACGGAGCACCCGTTTGAGGGCAGACCAATGCNTCGTTCTGGGGTGTTGCATGAACTGCNCAAGTTTGTTGGTGCTGAAGGCGATGTCCGGGCGAGTAAGACTTAAGTATTGAAGACTTCCCACGAGTGCACGATACTCAGTTGGGCAAGGTAGGAGATCACCTAAATCCTTGAGTAATTGAGCACTGGCAGACAAGGGAGTGGATGCTGGTTTGGTGTTAGCCATGCCTGATTTATGGAGAAGATCAGTGATGTATTTCCTTTGTGAAAGAAATAGTCCTGTAGTGGAAGGAATTACTTCGACGCCCAAGAAATAGTTAAGACAACCAAGGTCTTTCAGTGAAAATCGAGCAGCAAGGGTAGATATAAGGTTGGACAACTCTGTAGAGGAACTCCCAGTGGCAATGATGTCATCAACATATACTAATAAATATAGTGTGGAACCTGATTTTTGATAGATGAAGAGAGATGCATCCGCAGTTGAATTGACAAAGCCAAGAGAGAGTAAAAACACTCGAAGCTCCGTATACCAGGCGCG
>NC_028351.1:23969353-23980343 GCF_000741045.1 Vigna radiata var. radiata | reverse complement strand
CGATTCCGGCGTTCGGAAATTCCATTGTGTTCAGGTGTATGAGGTGGGGTGGTGTGATGACTTATTCCATGAGTGCTTAAAAACGGACGAAGACCAATATATTCACCACCATTATCCGTGTAAAAAATTTTGATGTTGCGATGAAAGAAATTTTCAACAAGCGACTTAAATTTGGGAAACAGAGTTTGCACATCAGATTTACGTTTTATCGGATATAGCCAAATATAACGAGTAAAATGATCAACAAACATGCAATAGTAGCGAAGACCATCAATGGATAAAATAGGGGAAGTCCATACATCAGAGAAAATTATTTCCAAAGGATAAGATGATTTAAGAGTGGATTCATTGAAAGGAAGTTTATGACTTTTATTAATTTGACATGAGTTGCAATCTGATTGCTGGAATTTATTTGAACCCAAAGAAAAATGTTGCTGAATAAATGTGAAGATAGAAGAGGAGGGATGCCCAAGTCTATGGTGCCATGAAGCAGAGGAGTCTGTGCGGACAGAGTGGACTGACGGAGAGTTGGCTGGCCAGAGATAAAGTCCATCCACACATGAGCCATTATGGGTTATTTGACCTGTCTGCAAGTTCTTAACATAAAAAGAGTTTGGCAAGAAAACAACAGCAGAGTTAGTTTGTTTGGTGAGTTGAGAGACAGAAATGATTTTTTGTTGCATGGAAGGAACACACAAAGTGTAGGAGAGGGATAAATCATTAAGTAAAAGTGTTCCAGAATGAGTGATGTTTAAACCTGAACCGTTGCCCATAAATAATGAGTCTGGACCCGTGTACGGATGATGAAGCGCTAGATTGTCAAGATCATTGGTGACGTGATGCGTCGCTCCACTATCAACCAAAAAATTATTTTGAGAAGTGTCAACGGTTGCAGTATGAACCTGAACCTGTCTAGGGTTAGCAGAGGAGGAACGAGGAGGCATTGGGATACCAGGGTGTTGCTGCTTGAAGGTGTGACACTGAGACAGAACATGGCCCTTGACATTGCACCATTGACACCGACCAAGAAACGGTTTGTGATTGCCAGGGCGTGAGGATGATGATGCAAAAAATTGTCTAGATCGAGTTTTATCATAATGGTTGGGTCGAGTCTGTGCATTCAAGGCTGTCATGGGAGCAGGAACCTGCCGTTGAGCAGCAACAAGGGAGAGTTCTTGAATTAGAAGCTTCTCGAGGAGGTCATCAAAAAGAATGGGAGTGTCCCTTGCATTGACGCCGTCAATGACAGCTCTATAACCATCGTCGAGGCCACGCAAGACATGGTCAGTCATGTCTTCAACGGAGACAGGAGAGCCGAGTGAGGCAAGGAGATCTACAGTTTGCTTCAGAGAAGGCATGTAGGTGGTGATGGACTGGGTACCTTTGGACGCCGTGTGGAGACGCTCCTTTAACTGCTTGAGGTGGCTACGAGATGCCTTGGCATAGGTGCGCTGGAGAAGAGTCCAGAGATCATGTGATGTCGTTGTTTGAGACACCAGGGATGCCACTTCAGGGGAGAGAGTGGTGAGGAGAGCACCGTATATAAGACGGTCCTGTCGACGCTAGGTTTGATAAGCAGGATTTGGAGTTTGGGGTACACTGGTGGTGGAGATCGTCATCGACAGCACAGGAAAGGATCCATCTGGATATTTGAGAAGATCATAGCCATCAAGAAGAGCTTCAACTTGAAGTTTACAAGTGAGGTAATTTAAGGGTAGAAGCTTGGTGACATGCTAAGGGTGATGCAAGTGAATGGTTTTGATGGCTCATGAGGGTTGCTAATAGATGAAGAGTTGTTGTTGGTCATGGGAGGCAAAAAGAAAGGAAGGAGCGATGTCCTGTGTTGAGGAAAAAAAAAACAAAGAAACGAAGATGATCGTTTTAGGCTGATACCATATAGAAAGTATTTGAAATGAATTGATTTGATCATTGGATTACAATAGTATAAATATACAACTTGATAACACAATTTGAAAGAGTTAAAAGGAAATAAACTATACCAATTTAATATCAATTATTGTAATAACAATTATAATAATTGATATTTTAATATCAATTATTATAATATCAATCATAATAAATGATATTTAACACTGACAATTAAATTAAATAAAGGAAAAGTAAATATACAAAAATTAGCTAATAAAGACTAATTATTACAATTTAAAACTAATTATTGTAATTGATATAAACATTATTTAATGTTACTTTGTTAAATTTTAAAACAAGATTTATTAAACATTTTTTTATTTCTAAATGATCTATATCTTGATAGAGTTCCTATCCAATTCATTTTAAACTAAATTTTTTAAAATTTTTATGTTAAATATCAGTTATCTAATTTTTAATTAATTTGTGACTTGTTGTATTATTTTCATTGACTTACTTATTTGTTTTCATGTGCTAGATAAAAGTTTTATAATTAAATATGAAATAATATTATAATAAATGTAAAACAATATGAGATTTGTATTCCTTGAAAATATATTAATTATCATGCTATCTAATGACTTCCACAACTATCAAGAAACTATTGTCATCACCAACATTAATGTAAGCCGATAACGTTCACTAATTATCTAAAATATTTTATATCAAAGTAATAAAATTTTTACTTATTATAAAAAATCATTTATCATTTTATATTAATCATAATATTTCACGTTTCTGAATACAAAAATTAGGTAAACAAAATAATGAAAATATGATAAGAGTATCATCATCAAAATGTTTTCTATCAAAGTAATAAAACTTTTATCATAAATGACTTTTATTATAAAAAATCAATTGTCATTTTACATTAATCATAATATTAAAATCTCATGTTTCTCAATACAAAAAATAAGTAAACAAAATAATGGAGATATGATAAGAGTGATATCATTCTCATACAAAATTAAACCACAGAACTCACTTAAAATTATAAATTCAATAACAAAAGAATTTAATAAAAACTTAATTGAACTTTTTCAAAGGATTTGAAACTTGATTTAACTTTAAATATACAAAGAAAATTCTGAATAGCAATTATTCTTTTATTAAAAGTTTAATTAAATAATTAATCTTTTTACTTGTTATACATAGTGAAAAGGTAAATATTTAATACATGTGATAATTATTTTAAATTAACACTAATTTAATTTTAAAATGTATGCATAAAACATTACACTGATTATCAATAAAAAGTGATACAATAGTAGTTTTTCTCTATTCTTATATTCATCCATCTTTTATTTCTTTTCATTTAAGCACTCAAACTTCTTCAAATACTAAAACCAATTGTCGGGTGGCTAACTTTTATTTAGGTAAATAAGTCAATATTATTTAATGATTTTTAAGAGAATATTGTTATTATAAAATTTATTATCTTAGCTCTTCACCGGATCATTTAAAAAAGTTTACGTCGTTAATCTAATTTTTATGAATTCTTTTAGTCAACTTTTGTGAATTTTAGTCTTTGTAATCTAACTTTTGTACATTTTTTTTTCTTCAAAAATCAATGAAGTGAAAGTTTAATTTTGTTTGTCGATGACATGTGGAAGTGGTACTAAAGTAGAAAATTTTGAAATTAGAGAAGTTAGAAAAAATTTATTTATCATATTTACATTTAGTTATTATATACAAATAGTCTCGTGATTCCAACACATATTTATATAATTAGATTCTAATGTTAAACTTATATAGTTCATATGGGATAATAAATAATAACATGTTTTAATAGTGTATTTAATAATTTACTTAAATAAAAAATAAATGTTTAATTGCTTCTTTTGTCCTCAGTTTGGTTGAAGTGTGTCAAATTCGTTTCTCTTTTATAAAAGTTGCAATTTCGTCCACATGTGGTTCAAAAGTGTCTATTGCATCCAAACATAGAAAAAAATTGTGTCAATCAAGTCATCTCCGTTAAATACAAACTAACGGTGTTAACTCATTGATGATTTGGCACTAGAGAAATAAAACGTGGCAAAAGAGTGGCAAATTGGTAATGACGTGTCAATGAAATTAAAATTAGGGAATATGGAAATAGTTTATTCAATTGGGGAAGAGTAAAAATCGCATCAGGGCTTTTGACGAAGAGTAGAAATCGCAATTGGGGCTTTTGACGAAGAGTAAAAAACACAATTGGGGCTTTTGAAAGCAAAACCGCGTTTGGTGATTTGGAAGCGCTTTTCGCTTGTTCATGAGATATTTGGAAGTGCGAAGTGGGTTCCATTCGAAGGTCCATTGAAGGTGCGTGTACACTTTTGTTGGGTTTATGGTTGCTTTGGTGTGTGTTTGCTTCTTGTGTGGTCCCTCATAAACTATTATTTCTGTTTGGTTGTTGTCCCCCATTATGGGTGTTCTGTGTGGTTCCCCATTGTGCAGGTTAAAGTCATTCTTTATGCTGTGTTTAGGGTTCAATACACAATTCTTTTAATTGTTTATGGTATGTTTAAAGTGCTTTCTAGAAGTGTTGTTCCTTGATGGGTCGACAGTCCTACCTTGATGTTTTGTACCCTGTTATAATGTAAATGTAGTGTTATTTAGTCAATTAAATGCAGTGTTATGTGGGTAAACTTAGTCTGGCATGATTTTTTATATTAATTGAGATGGCTAACTGTGATGTCGAAGTGGTCTTTCACCATGGGGGCAAATTTGTGAATGATGGGTCACTTAAATATGAGTTTGGTGAAACATCTACTTTAAAAATTGACCCAGATAGATGGAGCTACTTTGAAATTATGTCCATTTTGAAGGAGATGAGTTATATTAATGTTAAAGAGTTGTGGTATTCAGTGGGTGGTGGTACTGTGTTAGAAGGAAGGTTAAAACTATTATCTAATGACAAGGGTGCATGTGACGTGGTCAACCTTGCCATATTGAATGATCAATCTCACCTGTATGTTGTACACATGGTGTCAGATCCTGAGTACATTCACATGTTGGAGGAAGGTGACACTGATAATCGTGTAGAGGTAAAGTGTGAGGAAGAGTCTGACGGGGCTGTTTTGGGGATGGTGTAGAGGCTGGCAATGATAATTGTGTGGAGGCAAAGGCTGAGGGAGACATTAATGGGGCTGTTTTGGGGGAGGATGTAAAGGTTGACAATGATAATGGTGTACAGATAGAGGTTGAGGGAAAGGATGTTGGGGCTGTTTTGGTGGAGGATGCAGATGGTGACAATCATAATGGTGTAGAGACAGAGTCTGATGGAGATGATGATGGGGAACATGATGACTATGATGTTAAAAGTTGGAATGAGACTGAAGAAGATGTGTTGAGTGAAGATCATCTTGTGGAGGTTAGTGTCCATGGAGATGAAGTGGAAGATGATTTCTGTAACCGTAGTGAGGAAGTTGAAGTGGGTGGACCAAGTGGGTCTTGTAATCCATTCCAGCATGTACAGGATAGAGGTCTATCTGACAATTCTTGGGAATTTAAAAGTTTAGACAACCTTGTATTAAGTGATTCATGAAATGATGATAGAGACAATTATAGAAATTTTGGCATTTTTTCATTGCCCAAAAGTATGGAAGAATATAATTGGGAAGTGGGGACATTCTTCAGTGAAAAAAATGATTTCACAGAAGCAATAAGAAGCTACAGTCTAGAGAGTGTGAATTGATTGAATTTGACTTGATTGTAATTATTTTTTGTTATATTTTTCTTTTATTGCTTTTTGTTTTATTTTCTATAAAAGTGCTTTTAGGGTGTGTTTCTTGTGTATGCAGGAAACAATACATACTAGAAGCAGGAAAAACCAACAACCTCTGCTAGAAGGTCTACCATACGAGAGGAGGAAGAGACGTCCTTTATGTGAAAGATCTCTTTCTCCAGAAGTTGCTTCGCATTCTTCACCTGAGACTTTTGAACCAGATCTTGAGGAGATGGCTGATGAGTCGATATTTAATTGATTTCACTTAGTTTATTGTGCTAGAATTAATCAGGGAATTGTGCTTAATTGTCCGGTATTTTCCCGTTTTTCCTAATTATGCTTAATTTGACCGAAAATTCTAATTTTAATTAATTTGAATTTTCTGAGCTAATTATTTGCATTATTATTTTCAGGGAAAATTTTGGAAACACAATTTGGAGCATTGGGAAGGAGACAAAAATAAATNCAAGACTCTCAAATTAAACATTTTAAATTTTAGTTGTATTGTAATTTAATTGTTTAAACTTTTTTGACAAACTTTTGCACATTGGGCCATTAAAATTTGTGATGGGCCCAAAAGTCTAAGACACTTGTCAACCTAGGGTTTCCTTTAGGGTGGACCCCACCCTTTCATTGGATGACACTTGGCCCTAGGGAAAGGTGTGCAGCCGTCACATTGGAATACACACAACATTCTCACTCTCTTCTTCTTGGCTGCAACGATTTTATTTTTCTTTGAACAATGTCTTGGCAATTTGACTATGGATGAAGGAGAATGAGGCTCACGGTNTGGAACATATGTTTGTTACACTTGTACACGATTTTTGATTGTAGGCATATATCAGGTTTCTGCTGCAACGGAAATGATGAATAGGAAGTGATGTTTTCTTTTTTTTTCATTGAATGCAAAGTACCATGAGATGCTTGGGAATTTCTTCTACTGAAGAATGAAGAGTAGTCACGTGGGCTCTAGCTTTTGAGGAGCACCTTGTTTTTATTTTATTTGATATTTGGGTAGTTGATTTTCTTTGAGATGCTGTCACGGTCCAATCAGAAGGCTCGGTAATTGCTTTTGGGAATTAGCTTTCAAATTCTTTCACTTTTGATCTAGCACATCTAGAAACCGAGAGTAGCATTGCATTGCAACGGTAGCCACTCATTTCTTTTGTTTTGAAGCTTTCATTTATCTTTGAAGGTAGAGGAGTTGTCACATCTTGAGTAGGTAGCCTTAAATTAATTGTAAAAGCTTTTCCTTTAGCTTTTGTCTTGGAAAGCACCGGGTGCACTTGCTAGAAGGAGAGAGAAATGGTTTTAAGTTTCTTTAGACAAGNCATTCAATGCTACAAATTCAATTTTGAGGTTGAATGAGAGTTGATGNGACATAGCAAGCTTTTCTTTTATTCTCTTTTAGAATGAAAATGTGATTAGATGGTAGNAAAGCCACGTTCCAATTTTNTTTCTTTCATTCAAATGAATGTTTTGATTCCAATTGAAGAGGTGGTAGGTGGCATTAGGAATANGTGTACGGTGATGAGGAGAGAAGAGTTTATTTCCATCTTGTTTCATTTAGCAAAAGCATTGTCCCATCATGGTAGGTAGATTAGAATTTTGAAAAGTGAAGTTCATGGTTTTAGAGGAGGATTTACNTGATTGGTAGTTAATTTAGAGAGAATAGTTTCAATTCATCCATTGCATGAATGGGAGTCACNGCCAAGAGCTTTTTAGGCCATTTGAATTTTTCAACTTCTTTTACTAGGTACCTAGGTCACGTGAATGGTAGGAAAAAAAAGTTATGTTTGTTAATTTCTTTTGTTTTAAATTAATTTACATAGTAGGTTGAGTTGCTTTTCATCTTCTTAATTTAGTGATGCACATTAATAGTTTTAATTGTGTTTAGATATTTGTTTGATGCAATGTTAGGATTAGCAATTTCTTTTACTTTAATGTTTTATATCTTATTCGGTTGTGTTTAATTTCCATGCATTTTAATTGACTTTAATTCTCGTCTCAAACACTTTCAAACCCCCCCATTATGTTAGACCTAAGTCTCGAACTGTAGTTGGTCCTTGAGAGACGACCTAGGAGTCACTTCCTAGTCTATACTGCATTCCTAATATGCAATCAAATTTGTATGGGCCGCGACACCCATCAATGACCAATCAACCTCCTCCCAGACGCACCTTGGGGGACGTAGCTAATACAATTGGTCCCTTGAATTTTAACAGCATTGCAGTTCCAACAGACAATACAACCAGCATGGTGATGAGTCCGACACTCATTCAGTTAGTCCAAAACAACCAATTCCATGGGTTGTCAAATGAAAATCCTTACAAACATTTGACAGTCTTTGGTGAAATTTGCAACACAGTAAAGATAACCGGAGTGACGGACGACAGAGTCAAACTTAGCTTGTTTCCTTTCTCACTTGGAGAAAACGCAAAAAACTGGTTGAATTCTTTCCCGGAGGGAACATTCAGGATGTGGGAAGTGGTAGTCCAACAGTTTATTACTAAATTCTTCCCACCTCCAAAGATCAATCAAGGGAAGTTGGATATCTCTTCATTCAAACAAGGGATGGAGGAATCACTAGGGCAAGCATGGGATAAATTCAAAGGATTATTGAGAGCGACCCCAGTTCATGGGTTTGATAAAGCTTCATACTTGCTGGCATTCCTTGGAGGTTTGCGCGCTCAGACCAAAATGATGATAGATGCCTCGGTTGGAGGCAGCATTAATAGAAAAACAGAAGATGAGGCATACAACTTAATTGAAGAGATGACCTTAAATGAAGTGGCACAGAGTGAGAGGGGCACACAAAAAGGAGGACTCCTACATCTTCCCACTGAAGATGCTACAGCAGCACAAAATCACCTCCTCTGTCAGAAATTGGACAAGTTGCTAAAGGTGGTTTCTGAACTTCCTTGGGGGCTCAGAAATGTTTCCCAGGCACAACAACTTTGCGATTTATGTGGTGGTGACCATAGTAATGGTCAATGTGCGTTTACAGAAGAGATGCAGCAGGACGTGAATTATATGGGGGCCCAATTTCAGTACAAACAGGGAAATTTCAACCAAGGTAACTCTACCCAAGGTTGGAAAAAATCATCCAAGTATTGGGCAAAGCCAAAATGCTTCTTCTGGACAAGGAGGAAATTTTCGGCAGCAACAACCGTTACCTCTGTGGCAGCAAGTGAGTAATTTGACAGAGTCTGTCAGGGCCTTGAGTAATCGATTTGATGACTTCTACAAAAGATATGAGCAGCAGGTGAATAACAATCAGGCCAACTTTAAATCATTGGAGTCACAGATCGGGCAGCTGGCAACAAGGATAGAGATTACAGAGAAAAACCAGTTTAGGGCTAGCACTGAGGCTAACCCTAAGAGGGAATGCAAGACTATTACAAGCCAGTGTGGTTGGGACGCAGACAGTCAGGATGGTTGGGAGGAAGATATTGAACCATTCCATGTTGTGAACAGTGAAGAAGAGGAGACGTTAATGGGTGAATTCTTTGAACCCATGAGCAGTGAAGATGAAGGAGAGGAGAAGTATAAGGAAAAAGAAGTTGGTGAAGTGACTGTGTTACCTCGAGAAAATAAGCAGATTCCTCCCCATTCAGAAAGAAACAAGGCGGATGAAATGGAGCTTACTGATGAAGAAGATGATCTTGTTGTTCACCTTCAAAAGAGTAATTATCCTCCTAAAGCTAAAGATCTGGGGTGTTTAACACTGTTATGTTGCCTGAATGATTGGGATGGGGAAGCTATGATAGATTATGGGTCCAACATTAATTTAATACCCACGAAACTTTTGAAGGAAATCGGTGGACTTGTGTTGAAACCATCTGAGTTGACTATAACAATGGCAGACAGTTCTAAAAAAAGGCCAGTGGGAATGGTGGAAGATGTTGTTGTGCGAGCAGACTGTCTTGAGTTTTTAGCAGATTTCATTGTCATGGATGTTAAAACAGAGGATGAGCATCCTGTGATTTTGGGGCGACCCTTCATGGCAACATCAAAGATGTTTATTAATGTTCATGATGGAAGAATAATGATGAGAGATTTGAATTATCTATTTCTCTATACTGGCCGTGAAGGGGATGAGATTAAGACAGTGAAAAGAAAAACATTTGAGAAGCCAGAGGTGAATGAAGAACAAGAAGAAAGCATAACAGGTAATGATTATTTTGACAGCTGTTGTGTTTTGCAGGTGCCTGAAAATAAAGGGAGAAGAACCATTCATCCAAAAGCAAAAGAAAATCCACTTCTACCAGGGAGCAAAGTGAGATTTAAGAAGAAGCCATGGATAATAAAAGAGTTGAAGGAAAAAGGAATGGTGGAGATTCAAAGACCATACTCAAAAGTGATCAAGAAGGTGGACCAAAGAAAAGTGAGCCGGTGGGATGATGAAAATCCCAACGTGAAGAAGAAGAGCTGAATTTGTTGGAAATCAAATTTTGTATTTTTATGAACAATTTTCTTTTTCGGTTTTTGTTTTATTCGTTGTTGGAACTTGTACTTTTTGAATTTTTTGAACAATTTTTGGGTAGCATCTACTGAGGGATGCTAAACTTTTGATATCCACTGAAGGATATCCGGACGGTACACCTACTGATAGGTGATGGAAGGAAGTGCACTTACTGACAAGTGCCAACCAGATTTGGGTCAGGCTCGCGACGTTAAACAAGCACTACTAGGAGGCAACCTAGATTTCTTCTTACACTTTTGCATTTTAAATTCCTAGAATAGGTTGAATTTTAATTTTGGTGTGTATTCTTGGCTTTATTACTTGTTCTGAAAATGTTTGACTAACTGATGTACATGATGGATCTATTTGATGATTATTTGATGTGGAAGAAAATTGAGTTGTAATGCATGATGATATCCAGGAAATAGATGGGTGATGAATTTATGATTGTGGTCATGATGTTAGGCATGGTATATGAATGAATTTTATGTGAGAAAGCATGTGTGTGAGATTTTGAGCTCCAGAGTTTTTATTGTTGCATGTATTATTCACAGGAAAACATAGATGATATTTCCTTAATCTTGATGATCGATTGAATTACATGTAAATGTCATATGATCAAGGCCATTTTTGAAAACCCTTTTCTAGCCAAATTTTCACCCAAAGTGTTTGAAATATTATACCCTTTTTGAACCTTAGCCTTAAACAAGATGTGACCCCTTGTTTTGAAATTCTTTACCTTGAGTTGGGATGAGCTAAATTGTATGTGATGAAAAGGTTCAAGTTTGGGGTTGTACGGGGGAAAATTGAAAAAGCAAGTGAAAGGCATTGAGCTCAATTGTTGTGAAAAGAGAAAATTCATGAGAAAAAGAAAAGAAAAGAAGAAAAGC
>NC_028351.1:23936887-23967473 GCF_000741045.1 Vigna radiata var. radiata | reverse complement strand
ATTACTTGTACGATTTGGTACACTTGCCAATTTGTCAACAATATCCTAAGAAACTGATTTTTTATCAAGTACTTCTTTCCTCATCTAGAATTTTAGATATAAAGATTTTATTAACTTAAACGTGATAAAGGTTCTAAAATACATGAGATAAAATCTCTAAAATTTTAAAGAAGATTTTTCACTATTTTATGAAGATTCTAATAATTGAATTTTAGATTCAAGGACAATATTATAGAAAAAAGAAACAATGTGATAAGTTTGGCCAAGAGGATTAGGGCTTGTGATGACAACAACAACAAATAAGATAGGGACATAATGTTTATAAGACAACTTGAAAGCATTGAGTTCCTTATTCCAAAGATGGACAGCAACGTTGAGCATAATGAAGTTAAGATGATTATTCGATCAAGCTAGAAATATCAATCTTCTCCCAAACAAGTCCTATAAGTTGCGTTAACTTTATGTAACCATTTTAGATAGTTGAATTTTTGGGGAAGATTTTAACACTCTAGCAAGTGTACCAGATCATATCAAGTATTAATAAATGGTAAGTCCAAGTATCGTTTTCCCAAGAGACTCATAGCACTAAACTGTTGTGCTTGTGCTTAACAAATCAAGACTATAAAAACAATATTTTGGGATTTTTGAATATAAAGTGCTGAAAAATAAACATGAATGCAATTTGATCAATTGAGGTTAAACACAAAAGTGGATGGATGATGTTGATAATATGAGATGAATTTGTTGTTTAGGTTTAGATTTCACCTAATCACCCTCATATATCTACTATTCTTATTAAATTTGCTTTATTATCAATTGCCATGCAAACTTTCTAGTCTACTCTAAACCCGATCTCTCGGCGAAAAGAGCACTAATTACTAGTTTACTATCTCCAGTCTCCCTAAGTAATTAGCAATGTATTGAATTATAGAAGCAAAAACAATTGATCGTCCTACTCCTATCCCTAGGCAGTATTTCTTAATCAAGAGAATTCTAATCAGTTTGAGACTTCCCCGTACGTCTCCGTATCGACAAAATCAAATATCTTCACACCGAATGAGTTAAACGATATGAGCATTAATCTTAGATAAGAAACCCAAACAATTGATAATACAAGCATATGAATAAAATACGAATTTCAATATAAGAGAGATTAAAGGTTACATCTTTCCCTAGTAACAAATAAGGTTAGTTCTCCATCGTCATGGAGAAATTAGGTGAATAATGGAATGAAAAAGATAGAAACCCTAAAAAAGGAGAAAAGGAGAGTTGTCACCATCTCCAAATCTACTCTCAAAGGGGTTAAAAGTGTGTTTCTGTGTCTAAGCCATCAAAAGATACAAACCCTAAGACGTTCTGGCCTTTAAATAGGGCATAAAAATAACAGAAAATAAGTCCAAGCCCAAACAGATCATAAAAATCGCAGAAAACAGGTCCAAGCCCGCGTCCCCAACGCTCAGCGCTAAAAAATGGCGCTTAGCCCCCAAAACTGCCGCTCAACGCTCTGGTCACATTATGGTCAATTGGTTGACTGGTTGACTTTTCTGCATTCTATTTGACTTTTCTGCACTGCAACCCCTTGATACTTCAACCCTTCTTTCAAATCATTCCAAAAACTTACAAAATCAAGGGAATTTATTGATAAACTCATAAAACATGTCCTCAACTCTCTTATTCACAAAACTAAAGAAAAATCATGAGTCAAAACAAGTTTCTAAGTCAACAAGGGTGCATTTGATATCAAAATTAAGTATAAAAATAACGGTTTTTCAACCGTTATCAGAAGATAAGCTTGATCAATAGATTTTTCTTGCATTTTGAGAAAAAATCATGTGTATCTTGCCATGTTGATTGATAAGTTTGGTGGAGTTGGAGCATGGAAAGTGGGGAATGTTTCCATGGAATTAGAGGTATTAAAAGGACCTTCAAAGACATAAGCAATGTCACCCACAATGTAAGGTATCAATACATGAGCTTTAAGAATTTTCTTAGATTCTTCCTCTATGTCGATTGAAGAGAGTGGGTAAAAAAGGTGCTTTGGGAGGAAGAGGCCATTGAAGTAATGTGGGAGGTAGAAGTACTAGGGTTTGAGTTTGTTAAAGAAGACGAGTGTTGGGGAGATTAGAGAGTGAGGAAGTAGGAGTGTAAAGATTTGACACATAAAGAATAAAATGGAGGATAAGGAAGATTATAAAAAGATATTTGAAAGATGATATAATTGAAATGTGCATAGGAATCATCCCATGAAGGGAAATAATTTTTTATTGTTTCTTAGGTAATACTATGACGGTTATACTTAAGAAAGAGTGGCTAGCACATTATATGCAAAGATTATGAAAAGATAAGTGATGTTTCTAACAATCAATGTGAAAACATGTAAGGCAAGGAATGTGAAAGTTCTTGAAGTTGAAGAGTTGAATCAAGAATCAAGAGAATACTTATTCATGAAAGGCATGAAACATTATTCATTTGGAGGCATTGAGAAGC
Source organism: Vigna radiata var. radiata (assembly GCF_000741045.1). Taxonomy (NCBI): domain Eukaryota; kingdom Viridiplantae; phylum Streptophyta; class Magnoliopsida; order Fabales; family Fabaceae; genus Vigna; species Vigna radiata. The sequence goes on along the minus strand of NC_028351.1, from coordinate 23,964,986 downwards.
AAATCAAGACAAAGAAATAAATAAGCAAATTAGTATACGAGGGTAAAATAAAATGCATTGAGACAAGGAAGATTAAGGACAAAGATATAAAGGATATATTATTAGGATATCGAGAAAAACCTAATTGAGACAAAGAGGTATAGAGAAAGAATTGATTGAATATCTGATAAATGCATAAATTAAGTGAAAATTAAGATGATTTTTGACATTTATCTAGCTTTAATTGTTGATAGTTTTGTTTATTCACCCCAATCTAGTTTAGTTTTTCATAATAGAGCACCAAAAGAGAAATTATGGGAAAACCATAAGATTTTACTATAATTACTACAAAACTAGGTTGAATTGAGTCGACATGGTTGAGTTGTAGAAATGATACTAAGCCATAGAGAGAAAACTCTCATAAAGAAGAAACTTCAAGCACTAGAGCTGTAGTTGAGCCATGGAGACTCATTTCCAAAGAAGTTACCTCAGGATTTGAGCATCAGAGCATAAGGTTGGGATGCAAAGCAAATCCACATGAAAGAGAAACCTCTACTATTGAGCAATAAGTATGTAGTTGAGCACCATCTTGGACAATTTATAAAAACATAGTTGCACTTTTATTTTAAGATAGCTTTACACATAACTTCTTAAAGAGACTCTTAGAGAGCGAATTTTAGGCTAGTCTAAGAACTTTGTATAACTCATTCTCAATACTTATTGTATAACTTTAGAGAGTATAAGAGAGTTATGGTTACTCCAAATTATGTATTGTTTACAACTATTATGTGGAGCTAAACTCTTTTGCGTTGAGGTTTGATGTAACCCTTTGAACTCTTTTTTACTAGTATTGTTTAATTTATCTAAGTATGTTTTTACATACATGTTTGTGAATTAGTTTATGCTTCTTGTTGGATGAACTGATCACTCATCTTATTTCACTAACTTGGGATTGAGATTCTCCTCCTACTTTTAAATGCTAGGAATAGATCTAAAACTCTAGTTGGTTATAAAGTCATGAACTTAAATTAAGTTATGTATTCAAAGAGTCATTGAGGAATCGTATTGGACTTCGATAATTTTAGGCTTTAGATGTTAAGAACAAATTTATAATCACATTTAAGAGTACTCTTTGGACATGAATAATTGTATATAGATGAATTAAAACTGGATTAATATAAGAGAGGAATAAATGGTAAAATATAATCTTAAGATGTCTTTATCAAATTGAAATTAACTTTTCTATTTGAAATTTGTTACACTCCATTTTTACACAACTTAAACATTATTTTATTCAAATCAAACATGTTCTAAACATTGTGTATTCTACTAAATCCTTATAAATAAGTTGTACTACAACTATCCAACTTACTTATTGAAAAATTGATTGTATTGAAACATCAAAAATATCAAAAAGAAAATCTTAATCAAGACAAAGGTTAAAGATAAATTAATAAAAGTAGTTATGCATAATAACTATTACAAAGTGTGGAATGAATGAGAGCATCTAACACTATGTGGATAGTTTAAGATAATTACTTTTATTTATGTACTTTTCTTTTATTTTAGTTATCAAATAATTGCTAGAAAATATATATATATATATATATATATATATATATATATATATATATATATATATATATATATATATATATATATATATATATATATAACTCAAATGTAAACCTAATTTAGAAAATCATTTTAACTCTAAATTTTAATTTGTAGTGTTATTTAATAAGTAACATATTGAGGGGTGTTGAAAACTCATTTTAAATTTTAAGGTTAAAAATGAAATATTAGTCATTGAAACTCTTGTAAAATAATGATCTCTGTGTAGTATTGTAAAAAGAATATAATATAAGTGACATTTTATTTTACAAAATAAAAACATCGCTATATTAAAAGAAAAACTAATTTATAAAACTGAAAGAATATTAAAAAAATAAAATTTTAAGATAAAACATATAATTTATTTAAATAAATAGCTTGTTAGTTTTTTTTTTTTTTTNATATATATATATATATATATATATATATATATATATATATATATATATATATATATATATATATTTTCATTTTAAACTAGAAGATTTAAAATTATTCTCAAAATAATAACTCATGGTATAAGGGAAATTATATCAGAACGAATTCTCCATTAAAAATATGTAAACTCATTATACCTACTCTTACCTCAATCTATGTAGAGTATTACTTTACTTTTTCTGCAAACGATTCTTAATGATTTAAAAAATGAATAAATTAAAATTATTATATATTTTATTCTCTTAAAATTTTCAAAAGTATTCAAAAACTTTTTATCTAGTAAGTAGGAGGACAAGTAAAAAGATTTTGTCTGGAAATATTGAATTTTAATGTAATGTTCATAAAACACTCTTATCTTTTTTTTTTCTTTTAACATATTTTATTGATAAAATCATTAAAATGTAATTGTCCCCCAAATAGATACAATTAAAAGTGGGCCAACCTAAAGTCCATAATTTTGGATACTTTCTTCTTACACCTCCGTAATTATTATCCCATTTTGTCATTTTCAAATTGCATAATACAGAAGTTTAAAATAACTTTTAAATTTTGAAATCTATTTTTTCTTAAATAAGTTTCGGATAACACAATTCAAAAGTCATTTTTGTTTACTGATTATTAGTTTGGAAGTTTGTTTAAGGAAAAAAATCTTTTAGATTATGTAATTGAAAAGTCATTTTTAATTTTTAGATTTTATAATCTGAAAAAAAAAATAGGAGTGCCGGATGAAAATTATGAAGGTGCAAGAAGAATTATTTTTATGGAATAGGGCTGCCAGCAGGGAAATGCAAATATGCTATTTCTGTTTAAACTCTCGCTATTTGCTATTGCACTCGCTTTTATCTCCTTTTCTAACTTAATTTACTTAAATAACTTTTTAGTTTCCTTTCTAAAAAACTTCAGTGGAATATTCACCACCTCGAATATCTTTTATTAATATGGTATTTCACGTTCCAATAAAAATAATTCAATAACTAATTTAGTCTATGTAATTTTTACTTTACTATAGGTGTAAAAAGTTATATAATTACGTTTTACTGTTAAGTTATTTTAGCTATTTTGCCATTAAAATACATTTTTATAGATCAATTTAATAATAAATCAAATTCTATTTTGTTATTAAAAATTATAACTAATATTAAAGAGCAATATATTTTTTTACGTATTTAAAAACCAAATTTGATTTTTGGATATTTTAACAATTGAATTAACAAACTATAAAATACACAAAATTTATGAAGTATATAATGTTTGGCGTTTAAAATTTTTGAATAAAAATATATATTTGGTAATAAAAAAATAAAGGGTAAGAAATTGTAAATTTTTTAGTTTTTTCATATTTCTAAAATATATTTCTATCACTCATATTTTCACCTCTTATTTTTTTTTTGTCTATTTCTGTTCTAATTAATCTAACTTCACTTTGAGGAGGAAAATTTCTTTGTATGTGAAAAACCAGGTCTTTATGGACCTTAGCGCAAATGTAGAGTAAGAAACAATAATTTTTTTACCGCAAATATTGTGATCATTATTTGCGATCATTTCACAAAAAAATCTTGTGACCAATGTAAGCAAAATGGGTGGTAGACTCATGCTATTAAGCACATCTATTCAAACAAAAGTACTTTTAAGACAACTTTTGTCTTAGGAAAAGGAAAAGTTATTATAAAGCTCACATATGAGAAGACTCTGACCTTAACTGATTTTCTACATATGTCATCGATCAGAGTTAATTTAGTATCTATAGTACTATGGGGAAAAGTTGGGGTTAGAGTGTCATTTGAATCTAACAAAATTTTTATGACAAAGAATAATGTGTTTTTGAGGAAGGGATATTGTGATCAAGATGTATATGTAGTCAACATATATGAAATTGTTAACGAATATTGTTCTTCTGCTTATATTGTTTATTCATATGACGTGTCATATGCTAGATTAAGACATGTGAATTCCTTGTGTGTTATGAAATTGTAATGACTATGATTAATTAATTTGCATGATAAACAAAGTAGTAAATGTGATATATGTATGGAATCTAAAATAGTAAAGAAAAATTGTCATTTTGTAAAATGTGAAACTGAACTTCTAGGATTAATTCATACTAATCTAGTTGGTTTAAAGCAAATCATGTTTAAAGGTGGTATAAATTATGATGGAAACCCTTTTCGCACAAGTTAAAGAAGACTCCATGGAGATTGTATACTAGACGCGAAAGCATGTAAAAATGAAGGAAGTGGAGTTTGGAGAGTGCTTTGAATGTGTATCTTGAAAGAGGTTGGGCCAACCATCAAGAAAAAGGTTAGGAGAGTCAATAAGAAATCTATCCTATTGAACATAGAAAAGAGAAAGCTACAATATTGGCAAAATTTTTCTATATAATTTTCAAGTTGAATTTACAAAGCTTGTTACTCCTATTTTTAAAATGAAGGAGTTAACCTAAGTAAAGAAAGTGAAATGCATTTAAAAGCTTCAAGAACCTTATTCAAGAATGAAGATGCATGCATCTTTCAAAATTCCTTAGCCTCCAAGTAATGTTTTAGGAGTTACTTAAGGCCTAAGCAAGCCCAAGAGCACATTAGTTTGCATAATCACTTAAGAATCAAGTTAAAAAAGTCAAAACTGTAGTTTATTGATAACGGTCTAAAAACCGTTATTTTCATGCTTAAATTTGATAGTAAAACACACCCTTTATGGCTTAGAATGAGCTTTAAATCAAGTAAAACACTTAGTTGTTCTTGTGAGAGTCAAAAGTTGGTTTTAGCGATATTATGCTTGTTTTACATTATTTTGCAGGGTTTTTAGATGAATTAAAGATGGAAGTGAAGTAAGGTGGACTTAGACCCATGAAAGAAGGAGAAAAATGATGAAAAGAAGGGTCAAGCAAGCCGCTGAGCGCCAAAATGGTCCGCTGAGCACTCAGAGCGATTAGAGGGAAACCGCTCAGCGGCAAAACTAACCGTTGAGTGGTCAAAGCGGCAAAAGGCAAACCGCTAAACGGTGAATTTAGGCGCCTGGGCGGTTATCTGTTTTTTTTGCTAGATTCTATAAATCTTTCTGTAATCTTTATGTTATCTTTTTGGGCTTATATATAGCCCTAGTGTGAATTAGAAGGGGATTCTTTTGGAAGAGAGAAACGTCCAGAGCTATTCCACACACCTTGAAGGAGGTTCCCTGGATGCTTAGGCTCCAATCAACCAAGTTTAGGGTTATTTCTTCCATTCTTTCATCATATTTCATCTAGATTCACCAGGATTATGGTGAACTAAACCCTTTGTTGTTGGGGAACAATGTAATCTTTTGAAACTCTCATATATTCAAATTCTTATTTATTTCATATGCTTGTCATATACTTATTTATCAATTGTTGGGTTCTCATCTATGCTCAATGCTTTTATTATTTAACTCACTTAGTAAAAGTTGTTTGTCTTTATCGATATGGGAACGTACGGTAATGTCATGAACTGGTGAGAAATTCCTTGATTATGCCAATATCGCCTAGGGATAGGGGTAGGGTGGTCAATTGTATTTGCTTCCGATTGCATTGCATTATTGGTTACTAGGGGAGGCTAGGGATAGCAAGCCAATAATTAATAATAGGCTCTTTTCACCAAGGGATTGGGTTAAGGGTAAACTAGAAAGTTTGCATGACAATTAGATAAATAAGTGAAGTAAATAAGAAGAGTAGATATATGAGAGTGGATAAGATGAAATTGTAAACCCCAACAACATCATTCATCCATAGTTTCTTAAAACCAATTGAATCAACTGCATTGCATGTTTATTTTTGTTCTTTGCATATAACCACCAAATTTATTCTTTTCTCAAGTCTTACGCGATTTGTTTACATGAAAATTGAGGCCTAAGAGTCCTTTGGGAAGAACGATATTGGGTTTACCAATTATATTACTTTATAACGATCTGGTACACTTGCCAGGGGCTTAACAAATTTTTGGCGCCGTTGTTGGGGACTCGTGGTTTAACTTATCTAGTAGTGCAAACTGATTAAGTTTGACTTGATTGTATATATCTTTTTTATTTTTTTTAAAAAATATAAAAAAGTGCTACTAGGGTTTGTGTTTCTTGTGCATGCAGCAGGAGCCCAGACATACTATAAGCAAGAAAAATACGCAACCTCTTCTTGAAGGCTTAAGCGAGGCAAAGGGGAGAAGGAGAGTCAGACGCCCATCTAGGGATTTGTTTCCTTCACCAGATAGAAGAACAGAGGAGATGGTTGAAAGAACTCCTCCAAGACGCACTCTTGCAGACCAATCGAATGCGGTTGGCCCTTTCTATTTTAACAGCATAGTCATGCCTACGGACCAAACGACCAACATGGTGATGAATCCAACACTTACACACCTGGTGCAAAGCAAACCGTTTCATGGCCTGTCAAATGAGAATCCTTTTGACCATTTGACAACGTTTAGTGAAATATGCAACACAGTGAAGATGACAGGTGTATCAGATGATAGAGTGAGGCTTAGCTTGTTTCCTTTCTCGTTGGAGGGCAATGCTAAGACATGGCTTAATTCTTTCCCTGAAGGGACATTTACAACATGGGAAGCTGTGGCTACAAAGTTTGTCAACAAATATTTTCCACAGTCTAAGGTTACTCAGGGAAAACTGGAGATTTCATCATTTAAACAAGGCATGGAAGAAACTCTAAGTCAAGCATGGGTGGTTGTTGAGATAGTTGACAACACAAACTCTATATCAAAATAGTTTTTGATGATGACAACACAATGCTTAATAACAGTACACATGTTCCAGTATTACATGTTCTTGTTGATTTACAATGCATGTTCCTATGATTGATTGAGTGTTATATTTGTGGAACATGCTTGTATTGAAATGTGAAATAAAATGTTTTTGATTACTGCACATTTTTGAAAGAAAAGATCACAAGCACTTTATGAACTTATATTTGTTGTGACGAAGTTCTAGTCCAGTCGAATACACTCATGATGGATTCGACTATGCTAAAATCTTTGTACAAATTTTGTGAACCAGTGCTATGTGAGATTTTGTGTTGAAAAGAATTTCAAAGTAATTTTTCATGTGTCAGTCGACATTGTGGATCACATATTCGACTGTATTACTGATCTGTTTGAAATTCTGTTAAGCCTACACGCTCCAACAGCTATATTTTTCAAAAGTTAGTTAAGACTGTGTGACCTGGTCAACTGTAATAAATGTGTATTGATTTTGTTGACTGAGGTGCCTTTGTGTTGATTGTCTGTTATAACTGTCTTAATACAGTCGACTGTATTAGTAGGCTATTTGATTGAGAAGCAATCTGATATAACAAAAAACTATAAATAGACAGAATGCGAATTGTTCTGTGACTTTTGTAATTTGACATATTCATTTTCCTGTTTCAGATTGAATTCTTTGTTTTTGAAGCTCCAAGAATTCTCCAAGAAGATGGTGGTGATCTTGCTTGAGAGATATTCAAAGGGAGGAGTCAATTGCTCATAATGCTTGATCAATATCTGCACAAAGAAGGTGTTTCTTTTTGATCTTTAAAGGCTTGGCATCCTGTGAAGACTGCTGCATTTGATTGAAGGCTTGGCAACCTGTGAAGTATGCTGTGATAGGCTTGGCATCCTGTGAAGAGTGCTGGTGACACGTTGAGGATTGTTCGACGTGTGTGCAGATTGCAGAAGAGGGGATTCTTGCTGCAATTCTGGTTTTGTGTGTTCAACTATATTTGGTTTTGGGTTAGAGAGAAGATTTATATTTTTGCATGGTGCTTCTATTAATTCCTTGTTGTAAAAACCGCAACCATTATAGTGCATTTGCTTCTTGGGTTGGAAGGACATTGGATGTAGGCATTGTTGGTCGAACTAGTATAAAAACCAGTGTTTGATTTTCTCTATCCCTGCACTCTTTATTTCCAGCTGACTATATTTGTTTAGTAGTCAACTGCATTTTTCCGCTGCATTGAATTTTCATTACTTGCATTTCAAGGAAAGATAAAAAACTTTGGATTCAAATTTTCAAACTTTTGGTGAAGGTGCTTCAACAAACAGACCACCTCTGTTTGCTGGTGAAAATTACCCTTTTTGGAAAATTTGCATGCAGATCTTTCTTGAATCGCAAGATAAAGGAATTTTGGATGCCGCTTTGAATGGTCCATATGTGCCTACAAAAGTTATTGATAGTGAAACTATTTTGAAACCTTTTATTGAGTGGACTGCTGATGAAAATAAAAAAGCTCAATATGATGTTAAAGCTAGAAATATTATTGCCTTTACACTAACTATTGATGAATTTTTCAGGATATCTCAATGCAAGTCTGCAAAGGAAATGTGGGTTGTTCTAGAGGTAACACATGATGACACGGATGAAGTTAAGAGAGCCAGGAAGAATTCGTTGATACAAGAGTATGAATTGTTCAGAATGAAAGCTGGTGAAAGCATCTATGATGTTCAGAAACGATTCACTCACATTGTAAATCACCTGATGGCTCTTGGCAAAGTCTTTGACAAAGAAGAGATCAACGTCAAGATTCTGAAAAGCCTGATCAGGAATTGGCAACCAAAAGTCACAACAATCTCTGAATCCAAAGATCTTACAACTATGAATATGGCTACCTTGTTTGGCAAGCTACGGGAACATGAATTAGAACTTGGTAAACTGAAGGATGAAGAGGAGATTGAAGAAAAGAAGTCCATAGCTCTGAAGGCTGCAAGCAAGAACATCACAGAGACAAAGATGGACGACAAAGAACTGATGACCTTGATGGTAAGAAAGTTTAGTCGACTTATGCAAAATGATAGTCAACTGTCTAACCATGCAGGTTAAAGCAAAAAGAAGAGCTTCAGCACGAATGTTGTCCAATGCTATGAATTTGGAAAAGAAGGTCACATCAAGCCTGATTGTCCTGAATTACAGCCAAAGCAGAAAGGAAAGAAAAGATTCCCCCAAGGCAGAAATATGAGAAGAAACGGAGCCTACATTGCTTGGGAAAACTCAAATTCTAAAAGCTCAAGTAATGAAGATGTTGACCAAGAGGAGAAATCCAACATATGTCACATGGTTGGAACTGCAAAGAGTGATTGTGACAATGATGATGAATTTGAAAAGCTGCCTATATAAGAGAAATATCAGCAGCTGATTGAGACATTCAGGGAATTACATGCTGAAGCAATGCGATTGGAATACAAGGTTAATCGACTGAACTCTGAAAAAAGAGATTATGAATATAGAATTGATAACCTTGTTGCTGAAAATGAAAAATTAGAAAAAGAATTGAATGAAGCTTTGTTATCTGTTAGAAATATTGAGATTAAAACTGTTACTGTTGAAAAAGCTTGTGAAAATTGTCTTACACACATTGAAAAGATAAATTACTTAACTAGCAAGCTAGCTAAGTTTACTCAAGCTAGAGACAATTTAGATGCTGTATTAAATTCATCTAGCAGAATTAAAAATAGACAAGGAATTGGATACAAAGCTTACTCTAACAGAACCAATGATAGGAAACTTAATGAATTAAGAAAACCTGCTAGAAATGCATGTTTTTATTGCAATTGTGTTGGTCATACTGTTAGAAATTGTTATTATAGAAATGTTGTTGTTCCTCAATGATTATGTGTATGGATACCAAAGGAACATGTAACAAGAACTAACAATCAAGGACCCAAAGTCAAATGGGTATCAGCAACCAAAACTTAATTGTTTTGCAGGATATGCAGCTGATGCATAATTGTTCTCAAGGATGAATTAACTATGGAACATATCAAACACCTTGAGTGTCTACAACTGGTAAATTTGTATCTATCTGCTGCATCATGCATATACTGATTAATTGTTGTTGTATGATTGTTTGTGTAGTGTGCTTAATGTTTTAATTGATTGAAATTGTTTACAAAAATGATGTTATCGTGTCCTAGTCGACTTCAAATTTAATCCAGTTAACTACAATATTTTATTTTGGTCAATGTGTCCTAATTAAGCCTTTCGCGCCATTTTTATCCATGATGTCATTACCTCTCTCTTCTAACACTTGTACATACTTTACTTGTGCATTTCCAATGATCCTTGACTGAACTCTGGATGTTTGAACTTAACAAATGGCCTCCAAAACTCATCCTTCAAAAAGCGTGAAAGAAAGATCCTTTGCATCATTTATGAAAACAATTGTTGAAGAGAAAATACACATGGGGTTTGCAAAAGAGGTTGCTGCACCAAGATATTTGGACCTGAGGCTCTTTGAGAAAGAAAGCTTTATGTTTCCTGAATGGATTGAGAAACAAAATTTGACTACACTTGTTCAAATGAAAGGAAAATGGTTTCCTGATCTTGTTAGAACTTTCTATCATAATCTTAGAATTGTTGATGGGGTCATTACTTCAAGAGTAAAGGATGTTGATATCATCATCAACAATGATGTTTGGAGACAAACAACTGGTCTCAAACCCAATGGTTTCCTCTCACATGAACCTGATTCTCAAGTAAATCAAAGGCTAAACAAAAAGGATGTGTTTAGAAGTTGGCTCAAAGTGCTGGTTACACGTTGAGGATTGTTCAACGTGAGTTCAGATTGCAAAAGAGGGGATTCTTGCTGCAAGTCTGGTTTTGTTGTGCAGCTATATTTTGGTTTTGGTTTAGAGATGAGATTTATATTTTTGCGTGAGGCTTCTATAAATTCCTTGTTGTAAAAACTGCAACCATTATAATGCATTTGCTTCCTGGGTTGGAAGGACACGAGATGTAGGCATTATTGGTCGAACCAGTATAAAAACCAGTGTTTGATTTTCTTTATCCCTGCACTCTTTATTTCTAGTCGACTATAATTGTTTAGCAGTCAACTGCGTTTTTTCGCTGCATTGAATTTTCATTACTTGCATTTCAAGAAAAGATCAAAAGCTTTGAATTTTCATACCAAGATTGCGAAAAGATTTTGATTTTGAACTAACACCAATTCAACCCCCTTCTTGGTGTAAAACGAAGCCTACCTGTTTCCTAACATTTTGATATCAAATTAATGTATAAAAATAACGGTTTTTAGACCGTTATCACAACCCCAAACTTAGAACTTTGCTTGTCCTCAAGCAAACAAAACAAAACTTGACCTTTCACCTATCATTAAAATGGTTCAACACTTTTCAAAACATATCTTTTCACAACAAGTAATTACTCAATTTAGCTTTTCAATGAAATCCAATTAAGATGCAACCATGCTTCAATTCATTCAAGTTCACAGATTGCTCACATAATCACATATTTTCAAACAGATGCTATTTTTATGAATGATCAATCCACTAAGCACAGATGTAAGCATGTAATTCATCAATCCTTTCCAAGCAAAGTGTTTCACTCAATCACTCAAGTGTTTAAGGAGGTCACTCTTCTCTCTACTATCCTCTTGTCACATGAAACAAAATTGACTTTCATCTAATACAACCAACATTCTCACACACATATGTCATCACAAGGACTTTTTCAAGGCTTATAATGTGGCTGGGCTAACAAGAAACAGTTTTTAGATCACAAAATCCTTGAGTTAAGAGAGTTATTCAATATTCATAGTTCAAGCACAACTCTCTTTCAACCAATCTACTTATTCCTAACTTTCCCTTTTTCTTTTGCATTGAGTTTTATCTTTCATGTTTTTCTTTTCTTTTATTTTTATTTTTATTTTTATTTTTATTTTTTTCTCATGCTTTTATCATTCAACACATTTTACTCAATGCTTTCTCTTTTGCCTTTCAAATTCCCCCAACAACCCCAAACTTGAACCTTTATCAATACCATAAAATATTTCTCAACATAACTCAAGGTAAAGATTTTTATCAACAAGGTTTTCAAAGTGTCTCAAGCTAAGGTTCAAAAAGGGTAGAACACATGATTCTCTTTACTTTGGGCGAAAATTTGGCTAAGTAAGGGCTTCCAAAAATGGCCTTGATCATATGACATAAGCATGCAATTCAATCAATCATACAGATTCAAGCAATATCATTCATGCTTTCAATTTGATAGAAAATATATCAACAAGTACTCTGAAGCTCAAAACCTCACTCAACTGTGCTTACTCAATCATTCAGTCATACATCCTGCTTAGCATCATAACCACAGTCATAACTTATCATGCACCTGTTCACACATTACCTTGTATTGCAGTCGCATAGCTTCAGCATGTAACTCTTTGAATGCATCTTGAAGTAGATCATATTTGACTTCTACTGGTTCATTTGATAGGTCTGCATCACTGTCATAGTCGTCCCATGTTACACCTGTCATGTAGCACAAATTTGATTCCTCCTCTTGATCAGAATCTTCATCACTTGAATTCTTAGAATCTGAGTTCTCCCAAGCAATGTAGGCTCCATTTCTTCTCGTATTCTTGCCTTGAGGAAATCTTTTCTTTCCTTTTTGCTTCGGCTGTAAGTCAGGACAATCAGGCTTGATGTGACCTTCTTTTCCACATTCATAGCATTGAACAACATTTGTACCGAAGCTCTTCTTTTTGCTTTGACCTACATGGTTAGATAATTGATTATCATTTTGCATAATTCGACTAAACTTTCTTACCATCAAGGTCATCGATTCTTTTTCGTCCAAGTCTGCTTCTGTGATGTTCTTTCTTGATGCTTTCAGAGCGATGGACTTTTTTTCTTCAATCTCCTCTTCATCCTTTAATTTACCAAGTTCCAACTCGTGTTCCCGTAACTTGCCAAACAAGGTAGCCATATTCATTGTTGTAAGATCTTTGGATTCAAAGATTGTAGTGACTTTTGGTTGCCAATTCCTGTTCAGACTTTTCAAAATCTTGATGTTGATCTCCTCCTTATCAGACACTTTGCCAAGAGCCATGAGATGATTTACAATGTGAGTAAATCATTTATGCACATCATAGATGTTTTCTCCAGCCTTCATTCTGAACAATTCATACTCCTGTATCAAAGAGTTCTTTCTGGCTCTCTTGACTTCATCTATGCCTTCATGAGTTACCTCTAAGACATCTCATATTTCCTTTGCAGATTTGCATTGAGATATCTTGAAAAATTCATCAATTGTCAGTGCAGAGGCAATAATATTTCTAGCTTTAATATCATACTGAGCTTTTCTATTTTCATCAGCAGTCCACTCAGTAAAAGGTTTTAAAACAGTTTCTCTATCAACAGCTTTTGTAGGCACATATGGACCATTCAAAGTGGCATCCAAAATTCCCTTATCTTGCGATTCAAGAAAGATCTGCATGCGAATTTTCCAAAAAAGGATAGTTTTCACCAGCAAACAGAGGTGGTCTGTTTGTTGAAGCACCTTCACCAAAAGTTTGAAAACAGGAAGCCATCCCAAGGTTTTATAGTCTAATAGAATGAAAACAGAGTCGACTAAGTTTTTCAAATATCTTATGAAAACCAGCTCTGGTGCCAATTGTTAGGAAAACAGGTATGCTTCTTTACACCAAGAGGGAGGGGGTGAATTGATGTTGTTTCAAAAACAAAATCTTTTCGCAATCTTGAAACAAAAGTATAAAGCTTTTTGATTTTTCCTTAAAATGCAAGTAATGAAAATTTCAATGCAGCGAAAAAACGCAGTTGACTACTAAACATATATAGTCGATTGAATTTAAAGACTGCAGGGATAGAGAAAATCAAACACTAGTTTTTATACTGGTTCAGCCAACAATGCCTACATCTAGTGTCCTTCCAACCAAGGAATCAAATGCACTATAATGGTTGCGGTTTTTACAACAAGGAATTTATAGAAGCCTCACGCAAAAATATAAATCACATCTCTAACCCAAAACCAAAATATAGCTGCACAACAAAACTAGACTTGTAGTAAGAATCCCCTCTTTTGCAATCTGAACCCACGTTGAACATCCTTAATGTGTAACCAACACTCTTCACAGGATGCCAAGCCTATCACAGCAGACTTCACAAGTTGCCAAGCCTTCAATCAACACAGCAGTCTTCACAGGATGCCAAGCCTTCAATCAACACAAAAGTCTTCACAAGATGCCAAGCCTTCAATGATCAATCAAGAAGCACCTTCCTCGTGCAGATTATGATCAAGCCGTCAGCGCAATTGCCTTTCTCCCTTTGAATCTCTCTCAAGAAAGATCACCACCGTCTTCTTGGAGAATTCTTGGAGCTGTTAAAACAAAGAATTCAATCTGAAACAAGAAATGAAAATGTCAGTCCTCAAAAGTCTATGAACAAATTGCGTTCAGTCTATTTATAGTTTTCTGTCAGTCAGATTGTTTCTCAGTCGATTGTTATGACTTGCTCCAGCTTCGGTTCAAGCAATCAAGTAGTGGATGGAAGATATGAATCGACAGCAGTGGTTGAAGATGATCTTATGGAAGCTATTGGCGGTGGTAAAGCTCACGGTGATAGAGGATGCTAGCTGAGGCGGCCTTCCATTGGAAGGAAGCTAGTTGGAAAAGTGGAAAAGCTTAGTGAAGGACTTTCGACAGAGTTTCAATTGTTGGAATTTCATCAGCAAAAGAGAAATCTCAATATATTCTAAAAGTGATTTTACAAGGGTGCTATGGTGGATTTATGGCAAATCCTCCTAGTTGTATACGGTGGAGATGAATCCCGCATGAAGTGGATCACATTCCACGTGGCAAAGCATTGGACGTGTACGAAAAATGCAGAAAATACAAGAAGTTCCTAAGTTGCACGATATACATGTGCCTAAATGTGAAAGAAATGGCCATGGTTGGCTTAGTAAAAAGGGGGGGGGGGATGCGCCAAGCAACTTTATTCCTCTAATTCTTGGACTCTTCTACCCTTCTTCTTGTGCTGGTTTGGCCCAAACTTGAGTAGCTGGTCATGCTTCTAGTGATGGGACCATGATGGGCTTGGACCCAAGTCATCAAAGTCAGTACTCTAACAAGAGATTATAGTAAAAAGTATGAATCATAAGAAAAGTGAAGTCAGATCTCAAATAAAAAAAAATATTTATAGGAAAACTTGACCAACCATGGGCCCTACTTGGTTGGCCCTTGATTATGGACCCATTGGCCCAATAACCAATCTTACTTGTGGTGATCTACAACCATTTTTGGCTAAGTTACGCAATGTGATGACATCTTCAGCAGACAGGGATAAGTACCGATAGGTGGCACTTGGCTCTAGTTAGGAGCGCTTCTAGTCTTCGATTGGGAAAACAAAGTACTCAGTATTCGACCATCGACGTTCGCTATGTTTCATTGAGCTTACTCCTTTGGGGTGCAATCCTTAACATTCGATAGATAACTTAACTTTTACAAAGTATTTGATATTTGACATATGGACTCCATTGGCTACAAAGTATCTAGTACTCAATACTGGATATAAAAGATCTTATTTATATTTAGTTAATCAATCATATTAAAATTATAATTGATAGAGTTGAAAGGTATTTAATCAGGTACAAAAGACATTCAACTCATTAGTCCTTAATTCTAAATCTTAATTCTAAAAATTTGATAATGATCAAAATCTTAGATTGAATCATTTTAGTGCTAATATTTGATAGATCATAACTAGTATAAGTCTGTTAGAAGAAATTTGTCTATTATTATTTATCTATTTTGTAATTGTACTTAGATTCATTATAAATTTGTTGTACGTTAAATTTAATTATTATATGTTTGATATGAGATTCTATCGGACCACACCATAATAAATATAATTATTATAAAACTGTAAATTTATCTAATTCTAATTAAGTCACTCTTTTATGATTGTTTTAGTTGTTTATTATTATTTTGATAGACAAGAGGAGAAGATGAAGATGGTAACAAGTTTTGGTGATAATTATACAGATTTAGGATTTACTCATTAGTTTTTGTTAAATTTTTTAGACGTTTATTTTGATGAAATATAATTATATTTTGGACAAAATATATTTTATAAACTCTTCGTTGAGTAAATTCTTCTTTCATATAAACTTATATACTATCGTATTTATTTTAGTTAGTGTATTTTATATAGGGTGCTATATCCATTTTGTCTTATATTTTTATTATAATAGTTGTTTAATGTATTATCAGTCCCTATTCAACAAATTTGAACATAAAAGTTTGTTTCACACATTTGATTGATTGAGTCTAACGTCAAAATGTTTATTTTAAAAAGAATGACTTTAAAGTCAACTACATCTCTTAAAAGTTTAAACAGAGACATTCAAACATGCTATTACACATTCTAGAAGAGACAGAAGGTATCAAATAACATATGCTGTTAAACGTGGAGTAATTTTTTTTTTCTGAATGTTAAAAAAATGTTAGAAAATATGAGGAGAAGTAATGTATTTATACAAAAACTGAGTTAGAATTGAAAAAAATTATTTATTTTTAATTTGCGTTGTAACAACATTTTTATATACCACTAATTGGAGTAAAAATGTAATCAGAGTAAAATAATTTTAAACGATACAAATGGAAAAAAAAATGAAAAAGAAGATAAATAGTACATTTGGGTAACTGTTGTTCACACTCATGAGTTGGTAATAACAACATTATTTTAAGGACAATGATATTTTGACAACACTTTTTGACAATTTTTTTAACAACGGACACGTGTTATCATTTTATTGGTCTATTTGAATTTATGTTTAAAAAATATTTAAAACAGACCAATCATAAACTATCACGTATGCATTGTCAAAAAGTTGTTAAAAAAGTATTGTTAAAAGAAGTTTTTCCTTATTTTAAACGTGGGTTCTGCTTTAACTAAAGTATAAATCATATTATACGTCAGCTCCCCTACCCAATCGTCGTCTAAGGACTTTAAAGGGCATTAGTGAGAGGATCTCACGAACACCTTATGCAATAGCAATTCATTATTATGACGATAAAAGCTTATACAATAATCGCAAATAACAGTGACATGTATTGGCCAATGCCCTCTCATATTATTTATTTCAATAAATCTTATAGAAATTCAGCAATGTCCAAGGAGAGAACAACCACATGACTTCATCATCAAATATTATTTATATATATATATATATATATATATATATATATATATATATATATATATATATATATATATATATATATATATATATATATATATATATNTATATATATATATATATATATATATATATATATATATATATATATATATATATATATATATATATATATATATATATATATATATATACTCTCCACACGCAAATCATTCTCTCCACATATTTAAATTAATGAAAGTTTTGGATTACAAAAATTGATAAATTTGTACCCAATTTATTTATTTATTTATTGTTATTCAATTAGAATGGAGAAGTTCAATTTTTATTATTAAAAGACTCCGAGGTCACCCTCTTAATTATTTTTATATTAGTGATATTCAAAATTGATAACTAACATAGCCAGAGGACTTTGAATAAAACTGGATGAAGTAGGTATTTTTTACAAGATTTGTTTTGAATCTACATTTGTTTGTGTAGTTAAGAATAAATATAAAAGAAAAATGATTGGAATAGTATATACAAAATGGTTTGAATGGATAACAAAAACAAGTAAATCTTTAAAGCAATACGTTTAATTGATAATTAAAGTTAATAAAATAATTTTGAAAACTATGTATTATTAATTGATATAGTATTTGGGATTTTAACATATATGAGCACAAATAAAAAGATAAAATAAATTTTTTAAATGATTTATTATTATTATTAATATTATTATTATTATTATTATTATTATTATTATTATTATTATTACTATTATTATTATTAAATGCTTTCGTGATTTATCTTAAATCTCGCTGAATTAGTTAATTAGAACATCGGTGCATGTTAATATTCCTGATACAGTCATGTAAAAAAGCCATAACTATTCAATTAAACATTTTCAAAATAATTTTGGTAGACACTATATAGTAGAATTCAAAATCATTGATTAAAAAACTTTTTTTATATATTAATTGATTTACGTGCTTGATGTATTTTTCTAATAAATATAAAAGAAATGTTTTTAAACATAATTGATGTATAATCATTAACATCTAAAAGGAAGAAGTTGTTACTTAAGTATTTCATATTAGTCAATAACTATTCTTCATAATTGTATCACATGGCTAGCATTTTTTTTTTCTGAAGCAGGGCTAAATATATTGTTACTTAAGTATTTCATATTAGATCAGATCAAGGAAACCAACCATGGCTTAAAATATTAATTTTTATGGACTAATTAATTAAAAGCCAATTGTAAATGAAGATGATCCGTACCCTATTAAATAACAAGTAGAGTTTTAATGTACGTAAATACAAAATCATATATTATTTTAAAGGAATTCTGAACTACATTTTTTATTAAAAGAAATAAAAAAGAACTATAATATTAAGACGTATATAAATTATTAAAATAAAAAATTAGTTTGTGGTCGTCATATATTTATCTTTTAATTTGAATTATTATATATATATATATATAATGTAATTAATGATTTTATATATATTTCATTTCTCACCACAACCTACCTAAGTTTTAATTTGACATATACTTCTTGCATAAATAAAATTATAGATTATTATTGTAAGAAGGAATAATTATAATAATTTACTTGGTATATGATATATGTAACTTTCTCTTTGATTTTTGGATTTGCAAGTGTATTTCAAAGAGAGTTTATTACGTTATATCATATAAATAAGTATTTAACATATGCTTTTTGAAAAATTAGCTTGCAATATTGTTTTTAAGTTCCCAAGAACTTTATTAGCATAATTATTAATTTTCTTTTTCTGAAGTACATGGACAGGACAACTATAATTAGGTATGACTAAAACTGTCTTCATAAATTCTTTAACTTTCCGTGCGCCTTCTGTTTGGTTTCTCATAATGCTTTTTTAGTTTTTCCTTCCACATGCAATGTACTCGTGAAACGAGTTTTTATTTTTATTTTTATGTTCATTGTTATTCTCACCGCTGTCTTCTTTTGAAAAGTTATCCAAATTTCAACACTAAAAAAAACACGTTTTAAATATTACGTAAACTACTAGTGGGTGGGAAACAAGTCTAAGTAAGCATATACTTGATCAGTCTATAAATAACTTGAACTTCTGCTTATCTGAACTCAACTCAGTCATAGTTATAAAATCCAAGAAACATGGCTAGGGTTTGTTCTTTGTTTCATTCATTGGTGTTGGTTTGTTCCCTTTTATTTGCTTCTGAAACCCTTGTCTTCTCTAGGATATTGGAAAAAAGACCACCCCTTGTCCCAGGACTATCGTGGAATTACTATTTTCCTTTAGAATGTCCGACTCTTGAATGGATTATAAGGACTAATTTGGAGAAAGCATTCAAGAACGACAGTGGATTAGCTCCTGGCATACTTCGACTCTTCTTCCATGACTGCTTTGCCAATGTATGACTTTAGATTTTCATAAAGTTTCATCAAATATTTGATAAAGAAACTATTCAATTAATGCTTGAATTTGGACTGAACCAGGGTTGTGACGCCTCCATATTGCTGAATGCACCAGATGGAAACGATGAAAAGAGCCACCCTGCTAACATTGGTATAAGGCAAGAGGCTCTTCTCGCCATTGAAGAGCTTCGACGTGTCATTTACAAGCAGTGTCTGCCAGTTGTTTCATGTTCAGACATCCTTGTCGTTGCAGCACGTGAAGCTGTTCGCCAAGTAATTTTCATTCACTGTTTCTTAAACTGTTCTCATTTATTTTTATTTATTCAACATGCAAATTATTCTTATAAGTTCATATAAATCTCACTTAATAAAAGGTATTAATTTAGATTTAAAATAGTTTTTTTAAGATTATTTTTAATAAACTAAGGAGTTATGGTATATTTTCGCACATAGTTTTGCACCATGTTTTCTTTCTTTTTCTGTTTTGTACCTCTTTCGCAATGAACAAGTCCTTCTGTTTTGTTCATTTTGGTTGATTTCGATTTGATACAGATGGGAGGCCCAGATTTTGATGTGCCTCTGGGAAGGAAAGACAGCCTCACGTTCGACCTAGACGGACCCAACAACCTCCCGCCGCCATTCTTCCGAACCGAACAGCTGCTGGAAGTCTTTGGCCAGCGAAACTTCGACGCCACCGACGTTGTCGCCCTCTCCGGAGCCCACACGTACGGTAGGGCTCACTGCTCCTCTTTAGTCAACAGAACAATCGAATCTGACCCACCCATTGACCCGGACTTCAAGAACAACTTGGTGGCAACGTGTCCCACGCCCCAGTCCTCGAACACTGTGAACCTGGACGTGCGCACCCCGGCCAAGTTCGACAACATGTACTACATCAACCTGTTGAACCAGCAGGGTGTTTTCACCTCGGACCAGGACCTCGCGAGCCACCCCCAGACGAAGGAGATCGTGAACCTGTTCGCCTCCAACCAGAAGGAGTTCTTCGATAGTTTCGCGGACGCGTTTGTGAAGGTGAGTCAGATCGACGTCATTACCAACCGTCAAGGGAAAGGGGAGATTCGCGACAGGTGCTTCGTAGCCAATAAGAAGGTTTCGGTGGAGGCTGTGGCGGAGGAAATGATGGAGCTGGCGGAGGCCATCTGAGTTGTCCATGGTTACGTTGGATTGTGTAATAAAATGTTGATGATGCTTTTATTTTCTTCAATCTTCTTCTTTCTTTTGCTGTTTCCATGCAAATTAGTGACATTACATAGCACAAGTAGAAGAGTACGGAAAATGTTACACTGCTACGTCATTCTTTACCACTGTGAAGTGGTGGAAGATTGTTGATGTTGACAATTTATTTACACTATCAAATAAAATAAAAACATAAAAACATACATACGACGGAGTGAGAAATCGTGATTACATTATTGAAAAAGGGAAAATATTTCTTTAAAAACTCATTGTTGCCAACTTTTTTTACAATGCCAAGTGGCAGCATTTGAGTGGTCTATTTTAAATAATATTTTTAGAAATAAAATCTTATGTAAAGAGTGTTTTGGGAACGAGAAAAGAGGTTCATCTTCTTTCTCTCAGTAATTTTAAAATCTCTCTCACGATTGTCTCTTACGCTGTGTTCGTTTGAGGGTGATTTCCTGTTTACAGGAATTAGCGCGGATGGATTTGTGAGAGAATCGTGTTCGCTTGAACTGATTTGCAACGATAGAAAAGCGACGATTTACGCTGATTTCACTGTTTAACCCATCTCTCCATTTCGAAAGGATTTGCGATGATTTATGATACAATGACTTATATGCCCCGTATGATTATTAAAAATTACAAGACAATGTGCAGCACTGTGGTTTCACGAGTACTACTCTTCGTTGTCCATGTGAATTTTCAATTTCCATTGTCATGGTCATGCATATCTGGTTGTTGCAGGTTAAAGACATCTAGTTGTTGTAGAGAGGATAAGGAAGATGAAGCTTGATGATGAGGAGGCAAGCGAGATGAAGAAGATAAAGCTTGAAGCAAAAGACATGTTCAGTGTATCCGGATCCACGTTTTCCATTTTTTGTGAAGGAAGGGTATCCAGATACACGCTTCTTGTATCCGGATACATGTTTGCTTCCTATCCGGTTCCAATGGTATGAATACGAAGAGAGGAAGCTGTATTTGGCTGTCTACGCATCTAAAGAAGACGACGATGCAACATGGTGTTGTGGACGTACCTCAATGTGCATTTAGCCATCTCCGGGAGGAGGTCGTTGGAGAAGTCGAGTTTATCCATGACAATGCACTCGGCGCATTGGAGGAAGAGACCGAGAAGTTTGAGGCTGGTGGACTCAACGGCGTGAGGCTGGGGATCGAAGTTTGGTCGTCCTTAGTGGCTGTATCGCGAAGAATTTGGTCCGCTTGAAAGAAGGCATGGTGTGGAGGGTGGTGTTGGTGTGATTCAGATGAAGCAAGAGGAGAAAGAGTATTGATTTTGGTGATTGATGAGATTGGTTGTTGAGTTGAAGCATTTGTGTTGTTGATAGTGTTGTTTTCAAAACTTCCACAGGCTTTCTTGAACGATTTTTCACTCTGTGCATGTACCTCACAGTAATTTGAATCTGGGTATGTTGGAGCATCTCCATTTCTTACCATTAATTCTTCTACAGAAAGATAAAAAAAGCAAAATTTGTTCCCGAAGCCATGTACTTGTAGATGACAGCTTGATGTTCAAGCTCTTGCCACTGTGATGGAGTGAAGGGACTTGTTCCTCCCATTCATCATCAAGCAAGAAGATTAAAACAAGAGGGAAATAGAAATATGCAGACCAATAATAAAATTAATAAGTTTTATTTTATGTTTTAAATACCTTCAAATCAAATGTTACTATTAATTAATATTTCATTTATTAGGATTAAGGGAATAATTAATTAAAGAAATAAAATATATAATAACTAATTACATGATTTTATTTTTACTTAATTAAATATCCTATTAATAGCAATAATTAAATATCACATAATTATTTATTTTATTTAAATATAATTTTATTTNCCTATTAATAGCAATAATTAAATATCACATAATTATTTATTTTATTTAAATATAATTTTATTTTATTTTCAAAATTAATTTTTATTTTTTTCTCTCTTGTAAAAAAAAATTATTTCAATTTACTAAATAGCTAAACTTATTAAAAAAATTATTTTAATTTATTAAATTACAATTTTTTAAATTTTTAAAAATTAATTTTTATTTTTTTCTCTTTATAAATATTTTTATGATTAAATATAACATTAACAATTATCATTCTATATTACTTTAATAACTAAGGGCATTTTGGTAATCTTTAATTTTTACCAATTAAACATAATTTTTAAATCGGTCACATCAATCAAATCTTACACTAATTTTCACATACTTTCTTTCCAAATCCACTCCCAATTACCCACAAATCCACTCAAAAAAACAACAAAAGAATTATCCTCAAATCCACTCAAATCCATTCAAATCATCTCCCCCAAATCATCTCCCTCAAATCCCTACAAAGAAACAAAGCCTTAGTTGTCTGTGTTCTCACCGATAATCGTGACGTCTATTGAAATCTCTCTTCATCTCTCTGTTGTTTCATTTTGTTTTCACATTTTTGCGTTGTCTCCTTCTCGTGATCCACTCTTGTTTTCTCATCCATTGGGATATCGAGAGTGACCTTTCCCAACATTGCTCCACCAGCGTTGTAGCATTCTGCCTTTCTACCTCTCTTGCACTCTCCATCAACGAGAAAAGATATCTCCTTTACCTAAGGTTTGAGCTTTGTTCGGTGAGAAAAGGAGTTTTTCGCATTATCGATAAATAAAATCAATCATCCATCTAATAAAATGGAATAAATATCGTAAAAACACACCCAA
Source organism: Vigna radiata var. radiata (assembly GCF_000741045.1). NCBI lineage: Eukaryota > Viridiplantae > Streptophyta > Magnoliopsida > Fabales > Fabaceae > Vigna > Vigna radiata. The sequence goes on along the minus strand of NC_028351.1, from coordinate 23,941,717 downwards.
ATTCATCCAAAAAGACATAAAAATGACCTTGGGGAGTCAAGTTCTTCTAACTAGCAAGTCACGTATTACTTTTCGTATAAACCTGCAATTAACCTGTAGTAATTGATTACATCGACCACATAATCGATTACCAAGGCATAACTTGGACAAAAATGGTCATAGAATTCACCTACCTTGGTTCAAAAATATATATGGGCTTTGACCTTTGCTGACTATTTTAATCGTTCCCACAAACCTCCAAATGATGTGATTCTTTTTCTATTATAAAATAGACTCAAAAATATTTTCAATGACTACTAATTTGTAATATTCCCATCTAAAATAAGAAACATGAAACAATAACTTGAAAGTAAACTCATTTAGGAAGCTTAGAAAAATGTTGTTTTTGGGAAACTAACTGCATCTAGTACAATGGTCCAAAAATTATGGGTTGATAGTCATTTGAAATCTCTTTGAGTCTAGATTCCAACAAAACAAGAATCAACTCATTTGGAGTTCGGTGGAGAAAGTTAAGAGCAAAACAACCAACAAAGGTCAGAGTTGGTAGAAATATATAAAGTGTTAACTTTAAGGAATAAACTGTACCTACTCAGATATCCAAAAATTACAAATTTGTAGTCATTAGAAATTTCTTTGAGTCTAGTTTCTAATAAAAAAAGAATCACATCATTTGGAGATCGGTGGGAAAATTTATCATTAAAATAGCCAGCAAAGATCAAAGTTGACAACATGTCATCTCACTTCAATTGCCTTTGGCTACTTATGTGCCCACAGCTGGGTTCTGCAGCACAAGTTTTTGTACAAAACAAGATTTTTGTTCTTGTAATCATTTACAAGGCCTTTGTAATCGATTATACGAACAAAAATCTGGTTTTGTACAAAAACCTGTGCTTTAGGAGCCAGCTGTGGTCACACAGGTAGCCAAAGACATTTTACGTAATTTTTTCATATTTCTTGAATGGATAAGAATTCTTTTTAATGTTTAAGTGTGAGTAGATCCTGAAAACTAGGTTTTGGGTAGTCCTTGGTGGAGGAAAGACCCAATGTTAGTGTCATGACCAAGTTAGGCAAAGTCTTGAAACAAGTGTAGGCCATTTTGTACCTTGTAATCAATTACAAGGTACAAAATGGCTTAACTTGTTTCAGGATTTCACCTAACTTGGTCATGACACCAACATTGGGTCTTTCCTCCACCATGGATTGCCCAAACCTCAGTTTTGAGGCTCTACTCACACTTAAAGACTAAAAATACCTCTCATCAAGAAATATGAAAAAATTACGTAAAATGTCTTTGGCTAGCAGTGTGCCCACAACTGGCTCTTGCATAACAGGTTTTTGTACAAAACCAGATTTTTGTTCATGTAGTCGATTACAAGGGCCTTGCAAACGATTACACGAACAAAAATCTGGTTTCGTACAAAAACTTGTGCTGCAGGATTGATGGGTGTCGCAGCCCATACAAATTTGATTGCATAAAAGAATGCAGTATAGTGCTAGGAAGTGACTCCTAGGTCGTCTCACAAGGACCAACTGTGGTTCAGAATCAGGTCTAACACAAAGTGGGGGGGTTTGACAGTGTTTGAGATGATAATTAAGCTTAATTAAAATGCATGGAAATTAAACACAACCGTATAAATTAGACAGTATTAAAGCAAAAGAAAATATTAAACCCAACACTACAACTAACAAATATCTAAACATAATTAAAGTAATGAAAATACGACACTAAAACTAAAAATGAAATGTTAATTATATCCATTGCAAAACAACATTCTAATATATATAAAAAGAAACGAAAATTTGGTTCAAGCATGAAGATATATTAAAAATAAAGGGGACAACCTTTCGAACACTACATGACAGCTGTTACTATGCACATAAATTGAAAATCTAAGTTTTATCTCCAACCAAAAATTAATGCACACTTAGCATAATTAAAAACAACAAAACTAAGACTTTTTGGAATTCCCATTGCAGGACGTAACCTGTTGGCTGTCACCGTGCATCACTTCTCTTTTTTCCAATTGAAATTAAAATTCCACTCACCAGCCGTGAAACATCTATCTATTACCTAATCACCATACTTCTCTCTTCTACAAAGGAACAATTCAAAAGGAAAATCTTTGCAATTATCCAATTGAAAAGCAAAAACTAGAATCAGCGCATCATCCATCTAAAAGCAAATAAATGATTTTAAGCAAAGGTAGCTACTGTGACAAGCGTAACGTGCTGCTTGACTAAACTTGCTTCAATAAAAAAAATTGCATTTAAACCAAAATGAAAAGGCAAGTGTGCTTCTCTATCCCAAAACGTGACACATATACCGTTCATCCCATCATAAAAAAAACAATGTTCAAAAAGAAAATGCTCTCCCAAAATAAAACGTTGCAGCAAGGTTTGATAAAGAAAATGCATAAAACTAAATTAAAATGTAATGATAAATCAACAAAAGAAAATAAATGGGAGCTCTCATTCATCCATTATCAAAGAAGGCCAACATTCCCATCAAAGCACCGTTAAAACGTTTCCAGCAGAGAATTCTGCCAGCAGAATGCAATGTAAGTGACAACTATTTTTTCTAGGGTGGATCCCGAGACTGTGTGTGTCCTCCTACTAGCTTCCAGCATGTTTTCTTCTCCAAGCACCTCTCAAATGAAACAACCCCCGACCCAAGATCACACACCTGCTGTCTAGCTGCTGTTACAGAATAAAGGCTGGACCGTGGACTAAAAAAAAAAATGCTAGGCCCAATTGCTTATATTTAAAAGCCAAAAATGGTGTGTCGTGTAGATTGCAGGATGAATTAGTGCCTTCTTTTCACGCTGGATTCCCCATGGCTGCAGTTAGCATCTACTTTATCCAAGCAAGATGAGTGCAACGTGTGCTGCTCTTGATCCAAGTTTGCTGGACTCTCTTCGTGTAGCCCGTGTTGCAAAGTTGCGCTCACTTGATCCAACCCCATGTGTTGTTTTCTTTCTTCCAGCTTTGGAGCGTGATGGGAGTTGGTTATTGGGCCGAGTTGCAGCTAGATGCACGTGAGTGTGTTGCTGCCTGCCTAAATATGAAAATCCAGCTGCATCTCAAAAGAAAATCGTGACCGTGTGCTGTCACGTGCTGACCAGCTGCATGATTGTGTTGGTGGATGTTGCTGCCACCTCCCAAGAATTTAATCAGCTTCATTTTTTTCTCAGCCCATCACGCTTTGTTGGACCGTGGCAGACTTCTTCTTTTTTATGTTCACGTGCTTGTGTGATGGTTGCAGGTGTGTGCTGCTCCATTTTTTACTAAATGAAATCAATTCTATCTCTACCATTGTGGGCCAAATGCGTGATACTTTGCTGGACGTGGCCCTGCTGCAGCTCGTCTTCTTCCTTGGTTCAAGCCACGCACAAAAACTGAAGTCCAGCAGGGAACGTGGAGTCCAGCCTCTTTTTTCATTTTTTTCCAATTGACAACTCAATTCCATGAGTGCACCCTTGCTTCTTCTTTTTTTATCTCTTGAGTCCATTTCTTCCAAAATAACCGTGCTCATTCCTTGTGCACCCCTATTATTGAAATCCACACCTCCTCTCTCATATTAGCATAAAATATAATTGATGTGGAATTTCTCTTAAAGTCCAAAAATATTGTCCAATAATTTCCCTACAATTAATAATGCAAATAATTAGCTCAGAAAATTCAAATTAATTAAAATTAGAATTTCCAGTCAAATTAAGCATAATTAGGAAAAACGGGAAAATACCGGACAATTAAGCACAATTCCCTGATTAATTCTAGCACAATAAACTAAGTGAAATTAATAAAATATCGACTCATCAAAATAGACCACACTTAGTCTTTTGCACTCCTGGGCAAAACCAAGACGAAAACCAGGGAACAATTCAACGGACATCAGGGAATTGACATAGACTCAACAGACAGACGACAAAGACTCACAATGAAAGAAACAAACAGAATTACACAATTCTCAAGAAATCTGGACAAGGAGAAAAGAAATAGACAGTATCCCGCATAGAATCAAGGAAAACAGATATTCATGAAATCATCCAGGCAATTCAAGACATGGCAAAATGATCAGTCAGCTCAAGAGGTGAATCAAAAGTGACAGAACCTCACAGATGCACACTATCAGTGTTTCTCTCAAGTGTCTAGGGTAAACAAATTCCACTCAATGCACTCAAGAAAACAAGCAACAACAGTCTTGGCAAGCCTATAATATCAACACTCAAAACATATATGCATGTTCAAATCAAAAGGTCTTTTATGGATACAATGGGGTCAAGGAAAAGGGAGGATAAATATGGGTAAGAAGCTACAAACCAAAAGGAAATAGAGGAGCGATGGGGAACAAGTGAAAACACAATATACTCACACCCAAAACCTCTAATTCCATCCTCTTCTTGACTCCATTATTCACGCAATTGTTTTTTTAATTTTCTCATTTTTCTGTTTTTTTTTTCATCTTGTCTCTTTTCTTTTCTCTCTTTTTAGAACACAACTCTAAGAGACAAGATACATGATATTTACAATGCAACCGCAAGAAGAGGAACCATCTAGCCAATTCATCTGAATCCCCAGGGAGACCACACTTGTTCCCAAAACACTTCCAAAGCTCCAAAATTCCCTAAGGTTAAGGTAATTATGGTTTTTCTCTCAGGGCTAGTGTATGATCTTCAAAACAAAGAAATGGGAAAAACATAGGTTCAAAGGGGCTATCAAAGGATCACAACAAGGTAGGCTCATTTGGCTAGAAGGACTCAACAACAAAACTGCCTTTATCACTTTCAAACATGCATATAAATCAAGAATCATCAAAAAGAGTCAAGCCAA